>NC_136798.1:22457333-22462333 GCF_951216825.1 Electrona antarctica
CTGCGGGGGAAGACTGTGTGATTCGGTCATGCATATTAGGGCTCTTGAATTGAAGACTCACTCAGCAACGGTGAAAGGATGAGTTATGCTTAGCTACACGCCAGTGTCGCGCACCTTAAATATCTGATCTACAGGCTCACAACGCATCATGCTGCAGCACGCTGTGAGCTTGTACATTGGCTATTACACGACATGGGGCGCAGCCACGTATAAATCAGGCGAAACTCTCTTAAGGGCTGCTGAGAAGCAGAATTTGTGTGTGTGTGTGTGTGGGGGGGGTTTAACCCTCAGATGTCTGGGTGTGTTGTTCGGGGGCGCACGTCACCGCCACAGGGGCTCGTTCAGTAGTAAATTAATTTACATTTGGAGGATTTTCCAAAGATGCCGACTTCCTGTGGCGCCGGCGAGATCAAAGTGTCTCGGAGATGTTTGATGTTTGCTTTTTGAGTATGAATGTTGCTGACTTACTGCTGTCTCTTCCAGCACGCAGCGGGGGCCGCTTTACCCTGCGCTCGCCTTCCTCAGCCCTCTTACCCCGCTCGACTCCGTCTTCCTCTCTGAACTATCACTTTCTCTCACTCTTATCCCATCTAGCTTTCTTTTCTGTTCTCATCACAAAATCGACATTGAATAGGTGTTAAAAGCAAAAACAACTTGGATTTTCACTCCAAGACAACTTTTTCCACTATTTTGACTCTTTCATAATCTGTTATAAGTAGTGACACTCTGCTGTTATTGGTCGTTTTTAACCCTGCCCTCATATGCAGTGCGTGGCATAATCACTCCTCTGTCTGAGCGTGTGAACCAGAGACTGAGCAAGATAACTCGAGAACAGACGGCCGCGATTTAATGAGACTTGGCATAAATGATCACTATAGGCTACCCTGAAGAGATCATTAACATTTAGGTTGAAACATGGTCAAAGGTCAAGGTCGCAGTCAAGGTAAAAGTCAACATTAGCCTCATATCTCGACGATGGAGAGATGTAGAACAAGAGATGTTGGCGTGCATGCATGGCCTGCCTGTCAGTTGCATCTTCAAGTTTACCATTCTAATCAGCATTCAACTACCGGGCCGAACTCATCGCCTATACTGCATGCATACTTCTGGGTCAACTCCCTGCTTCATGGGAGAGAGTGTGCGTCCGTAGTGACGTGTGTCGGAGGTGGGAGAGAGTGTGTGTCCGTAGTGACGTGTGTCGGAGGCGGGAGAGAGTGTGCGTCCGTAGTGACGTGTGTCGGAGGCGGGAGAGAGTGTGCGTCCGTAGTGACGTGTGTCGGAGGCGTCATTACAGCTACAGTTGTAGCTTTGTAACTCAGCTCAGCTTCAATTTGTAGCAGCTACAAATGTCGGATTTGCTTCGTAGTTTCTCGTCACTGGCTTCCATTGAGAATGAATAGTAGACTGTGTCTTTGCATTCTGCACGTGTGAACGCACGATAACACAACACATTCAGGAGACATGTGGAGGCCACCAACCTCCCCACGGACTCAGGGCTCCATCTTGCGGCAGCGGCCCTTTTTCCTTAATTTGGGGATTTAGTATTGTGTGAGAGGTGTGGCTCCGTACAATTTGTTATCTTGTGCCACAGCCTAAGTCCCTAAAACACCTCCATTATTATGCATAGGTGTGGTTTGGGCGTTACGCAACTTGAACCAATCAGTGTGCACAGAAATGCACCACAAAACACTAACCCCGAACATTCAGGGTTCGAACCTTCATGAGGTGATCAAACTGAACGAGGGAATTCAGTACCAGTGTGCCTTGGTACAAATCTAATAACTTCTTTGACTAGACAATTAAACACAATGAGCACAAGGAATTGACACTCTGCTGATTAGAGGGAAATTACAATCACAGATTTGTGGAGAACATTCAGGGTTCGAACCTTCATGAGGTGATCAAACTGAACGAGGGAATTCAGTACCAGTGTGCCTTGGTACAAATCTAATAACTTCTTTGACTAGACAATTAAACACAATGAGCACAAGGAATTGACACTCTGCTGATTAGAGGGAAATTACAATCACAGATTTGTGGAGAATTAAGACAGAACGAGACCTCTGAGCTGTGAATGTTTTGCAACATGCATACGTCAAGCCGAGGCAGCTCCAACTCAGGTCGCACCATCTGAGGAGCGCATTCTTTTATCAAACGGATTCGCATTACGGGTGGTTTAAAAAGGCACTTTCAAACCTGTGTGCATAAGATAGCAAATATAGGGAAAGCGCATCGACATGCCTGCAGAGTGCAGACACACCTCCACCCGCAAATATAGGTGTCGGCAAAATGAATAGTGGGTTGTGTGGGCGTAAGATAACGTTTACGCACAGTGGATGCTCCAAAATGTGTAATTCACGGAAAATGTTTATTACTTGCGGATAAAGAATGGCGTACAATGGAGCCCACTGCAGTGCATATAGGTGGAAATATAGCAACCCATACAGAAATATGAAATAAGTGTGTATGAATAAATGTACCTACAGTGAACTATCAGCGAGATCATATAAAAACTAAATGCATGTAATTGTGGAGAAACAAACAAAAGCACTGCCTTGCCAAAGTTTATTTCGCCACTGCTTGGTTTTCTAACGAGCCAAACATCCGTGCAGAATCATACTTTGACAACCCTGGCCTGGGGGACAGTCAGATTTTATCCTGTGTTCCAGGGCACGTGGAGGCAGAGTGAAACTGCACGTTTGTCAATGGATACACACACTTGAGCCTGGCTCATATAAAAAAAAGATATACCGGTATATATATATTTTTGTATTAATTTGGGGATCCTTGACATGAAAATGTTTGAGAACAACTGATCACACACTGGGGATACTCCATGCTTTTACACACGCCTCATGATACATCATTGATCAGAAGTTCAAGGTGCTGCTGATGACTAATCTTGTTTTATTGTCACAATCGCATCGGATGGCAAAATCACAGTTCCAGCACTGTATGCAGTGGCCTAAGTGTGTAACGTTAAACACAATTCCGTCTCCACAGAACTTATAACCTGTAACGAGACTTATCTTACAGTGTGCTACTAGCTTAAATTGTATGAGAAGTTGCATTGGGTAATGAGTACATAGCAGTACATGGGAAGTTCGGTAGCTGTGATGAACAGTGGTTTTCAACATTTTTCATATCAAGGGCAAGGCTCCATTCTTTTTTGGGCATTTGAACCACGGACCACCATTTTGTTCGTTGGATAACATTTTGTTATCCACAATTCCATGTTGTATGGTAGCATTAGGAGAGATAACAAGCAAACGTTGATCAAAATAACAATTCTTCTACATTCTCTATTGTGTGTAAAATGAAACCAAATCCATTTGGTTTCATTTTACACTCAAGAGTTAAAGATCTATAAGTGGTCCCTGGACCACTGGTTGAAAACCACTGATTTATAATATAATCGTCTGGTTTTCAGTACATGAAACCACAACAAGCCTCTATCTCCAATTTGTCTTTTTTTTCTACCAATGGCTGACACTGTCAGCCAAACGAATAAAACAAGACACTAGAAGCTGACAGCACGGCATCCGTGACACTGGAAAGACTAGGTGTTCAGCTGATGAATGTCATTTAAAAGGACAGGCACTGTTACATCCATTGATATGATATATTGGTGAATGCATGCCGCTTCCTGATAAGTATCATGGCGGTGTTTCTCTGAGCGGGATGGTTTGAGAGAGGACACAGATTGGACAGGAGTGTATGAATGTGATGACTATGAAATCCATTTCATATTGGCTGTTCATTCAAATTCCATTATTGGCGAGTATACATTTGTATATTTGCCCATGTATCTGTGTGTGTTTTGTATGCGTGCGTGCGTACGCATGTGTGCGTGCGTGTGTGTGCGTGAGAGAGAGTTGATATATGTCAGTGAGTTAGTATGCTAACAATTACTAGAGTCCCATCTGACTCCTGCACCTCAGGCTATACGGCAGCCCTGTGTGGACACTTTATGAGGTTGTGTAACTTTACGGTTACACAGCTGTGTGTGTGTGTGTGTGTGTGTGTGTGTGTGTGTGTGTGTGTGTGTGTGTGTGTGTGTGTGTGTGTGTGTGTGTGTGTGTGTGTGTGTGTGTGTGTGTGTGTGTGTGTGTGTGCGTGCGTGCGTGCGTGCGTGCGTGCGTGCGTGCGTGCGTGCGTGCGTGCGTGCGTGCGTGCGTGCGTGCGTGCGTGCGTGCGTGCGTGCGTGCGTGCGTGCGTGCGTGCGTGCGTGCGTGCGTGCGTGCGTGCGTGCGTGCGTGCGTGCGTGCGTGCGTGCGTGCGTGCGTGCGTGCGTGCGTGCGTGCGTCATATAAGGGTAGAGGCAGCTATTGCTGTTAATCTGATTTGGTTAAATGTCCCCAGGGCAGATACAACGCATAATGCCCTCACTCTTAACCCATCCCCTCTCTCTCTCTCTCTCTCTCTCTCTCTCTCTCACAAGTACAGTGTGTACACAATCCCTAACCATTTTGATTCATTTTAAAAGGCTAATCAGTTTAACTGCCATGGTACAGGATCGAATTTAGTCAAGTGTGCTTGGAACATTTTGCCAAACACTAATGCCAAACTGGTATTTGTTGTTTACTTAACACTTAACATTTTCATTGTAATCAAGCTACATTCAGCTTCTTTCAAAATGCTACAGTATAATGCCCAGTCTTGGTGCTATTGCTGTAGATTTATCAATGTATAACTTGATTTAGATATGATTGCACGTTGTGTCTTGCAAGGAAAGAAGCAGATTTGCAATTTACAGATTTAACAATTTTACAATAGTAACATTTTAAAATATGGGGGTGACTATTTGTGAGTGACTAAAAACAGTTCATCAGTGAGTTTATGTCTATGCCTATAGTCTATATGCCATCATTGAGAGTCAAATGCGTCCACCATGATTTGTATCCTTTGTTGATTGTTTAATCTGGTTTGTTTTAGAGGCTTAATCATACGTCATTTTGCTACACTGGTACAAAGACAAGGCATATGTGCATGCTTTGCAT
>NC_136798.1:22469833-22527333 GCF_951216825.1 Electrona antarctica
CAGGGCTCTCGGAGGGGTTGATTGGGCTGTAAAGCTCATGCACCCTGTCTCCCCTTACTGTATCACAATTTATGACACAGGAAATACAGTAAGTGTGACTGTTGCCGAAAACAACATAGTTTCTAGACTAATGTTTCACTTGAGGCAAGTACCATTACAGTTGAGGAAAAAACTGACGATCGAGGCACTCAAAAGTTTAAAAGAAGAGAAAACCAACTGATTGATTGATTGAATACTTTATTAACAGTTTGCAAATAGTAGGCTACAGTATTACGATTATACAATGGTGCTAAAAGGATAACACAAAAAGCACAGAGGGCTTATTACATATATAGAGATTAAAATGTTTTGTGGAAAAAAGTTCTTTTTACACAAAAATATTTTGAATACGAGGGGTGTCAAACGTATTTCGGAGTGAGGCCCACTCCGAAATACGTACCTTGACATTCATGGAAACAGCTAGGCTGGCTTTGTTATTCAACCTGTTGCCTCAGTCATCGCCTTAACTACAGTATATCACTTCACATATATTGTTTATTATTAAGAAGAATATCTATTTAAATTATTTATATTACAGTTGCAGGCTTAAACAATGCAATAACCCATTTGAAAGTAGAGCAATTACATTTCAAAATTGTATTTAATAAGTGAAACTTTGTTAAACAAATGTAGAACTTTATTTTTGAAATGGCTGCACAACACTAGCATGCTCTTTTTATTATCAAAAATCCCTGACTCGGGAAAATTAAACTCTTTCAGCTGTAAAAAAAACTATAATTATCCATGTTATTCCTGTCTGAGCAGCACACTGTCTGCAATGAGTAGTCTATCTCTGATTGTTGGATAGGCCCTCTACCGATATTGACGTCAGACTTCGGTGCTCTATTGGGATAGTCTATCTTTCTAAATAAACCAATCAGTGATTGCCAATCAGTGTTTTGTTCTAGGCTGGCAGCAATAGCGACACAGTGGGAGAAGCGTGGAGGGGTGGGCTACCTAGAATACCTGTATGTTTGTTATAAACTTTTTAATAAGATAAACATACTTTTAGTGAAAAGAAAAATGTCAAAATATATTTAATAAGCCTAGAACATGGACAACAATAAAATCAGGATTGGATGCAAACGAACAAATCTCTCTCTCCCTCTTTCTGTGCCTGCTTCCATACTTCATCTCCTGCCTCTGAATTTCTAGATTCTCTTTCTGGCTGCTGAATTGTGAATCTGCCTGGAAAGTCAAATCACCATGCAATTCACACATAACCAGCCACCCAATCAGAGGAAGAAAAGGATGGGCAAACGCAGTTCACATGAATGCACAATAAAACTGTGTAGCGAGCTGTCACTTTAAGAAAACAGTAACATTAAAAAAAAACTTTAGCAGCAAAAACTAATAATTGCAAAGCAGCCAATTAAATTGTGCGAGAGAGATGAAACCGCTCATATTTCCCCTGGTAATTTCATGCTCTGAACTCGCTTCCGTGCGCACATAAAAAGAGGAGAGAAAATATAATTTCAGAAGCTGACAGAACTCATTGTTCGTGGAATTTTAAATTCAAAAAAGTTAATAAAGGCGAGTGCGAGATGAAGGGAATTTGCATTTCTCAGATTAACAGCATGTAGAGCAGCGGCAGCGCGCGGAAGCCTCGGGTCATCATTTAAGAAACCTTTGCATATTTTATTTAAGAGTGGCCCGGTTTGGAGCGTAATAAGACAGACAGATAATGATTAGAAGGTCGGGCCTGCGGGGCACAGCCTGGCTGGGCGCTGTAACGCTCTAATACCCCAGCACACACACACACACACACACACACACACACACACACACACACACACACACACACACACACACACACACACACACACACACACAAAGCCTAGCACGCAGTCTGTGCCGGCTGCTGCTGCTCTAATTGGCTGCTGATGGTTTATGAAATGTTTTCCAAAGGTTTTATTATTGTTGTTGTTGCTGTTTGCTGGCTTTATTGCTTTCATGATTTTAATGGAAGTTTTCTCCTCCTCCCGTCAGGAGAGCTGCCTGTCCGAGTCACCTAGCTGCCTAACTGGGCGCTGCTTTTTAATCAACATGTGACACACAATGTGGTCCAATGATATCTCCCCTATGCTAAATGGCATGCACACACTCAGCAAAGGTAATGCTTATGGGCATCATTGACCAGAAATATGTTTCCCTGATGAGTTGGAAGAGTCCCTCCACAGATTGTGTGCGTGCCGTGCACACACACGCACGCACGCACGCACGCACGCACGCACGCACGCACGCACGCACGCACGCACGCACGCACGCACGCACGCACGCACGCACACACACACACACACACACACACACACACACACACACACACACACACACACACACACACATCCCATCAATGTATCCTAACAAACATAGGTACCAGGTCTTATGACTTAACTTAAGACCTGGAGGCGTGGTCAATGCTGTTTGGCCACTCAGAATAGCCAAATGGCATTGATCACGCCTCCAGGTCTTAAGTTAAGTCATAAGACCTGGTACTTAAGACACGCATAATACTGCCCATAACATGGTATTAAAAGTAACCTTTCTTGTACTGTGCCATGACCATCAAGTTACAGTGTGTACATGTTTTATGCACATTATAGATTAAAGATATGTTTGTAGGCACTCTTTAATATCATTATTCATAGTAATTCTTATATACAGTATATTTGTTTCTTTTGCAGAAACATGATGTTTTAAAATATGTTTTAAATATATTTCACAACCAAAGAAAAACCCACAGACTGATTATTCCACCGTTTTATCATTGTATTGTATGTGAGCCATCCTATCTGGTTCATCTCTGTTGTGTACAACCAAAGAGGTGTGTGTGAGTGTGTGTGTGTGCCTGCCTGCCCGTGTGCGTGCGTGGTCCGGGGATGTGTGTGTGCTATGTGGTGTCTGTGTGTGTGCTACAGTATGTGGTGTGTGTGTGTGTGTGTGTGTGTGTGTGTGTGTGTGTGTGTGTGTGTGTGTGTGTGTGTGTGTGTGTGTGTGTGTGTGTGTGTGTGTGTGTGTGTGTGTGTGTGTGTGTGTGTGTGTGTGTGTGTGTGTGTGTGTGTGTGTGTGTGTGTGTGCGTGTGTAGGCTCCCTGTGGGGTCAGTGAGATAGCATCTCTTTGGGCTCTGGGCCTTATTATCAGTGCAAGTAATTTCTGAGTTAGACCAATGTTACGCTGCACTAATGCCTCATCCAGTGTGTGTGTGTGTGTGTGTGTGTGTGTGCGTGCGTGCGTGCGTGCGTGCGTGCGTGCGTGCGTGCGTGCGTGCGTGCGTGCGTGCGTGCGCGCGTGCGTGCGTGCGCGCGCGTGAGAGTGAGTGTGCGCACTGTGCGCACATCAAAGCAGCGGGAGAGATGAGCATGATAGTATTCCTCTGATTAATTTAGTCATTTGGGATACTCTGCTAACTGGATTACACCTCAGAACTGTTGATACGGTCATGGCCCTGGGTTCTCTCTGCATGGATGTGGCTCTGTGTGTGTGTGTGTGTGTGTGTGTGTGTGTGTGTGTGTGTGTGTGTGTGTGTGTGTGTGTGTGTGTGTGTGTGTGTGTGTGTGTGTGTGTGTGTGTGTGTGTGATACTACTTGTGCGGTCCAGCGGTCGTACTGTGTGCCTAAACGCAATAACATGACATAGACGCCTGCACATGAGCGTGACCTCATCCTGTCCCGGATGGGAACGCAGTGACGCTTGGAGCAACGCCTCAGAATATTCCTGAAGATAAAAAAGAGAGATTTAAATACCATTAAGTGTTGTCAAAGGAAGGGTTCATGTCAGGGACGTTTTTTACTAAGGGGTTTTGACTTTTTGTAAGTGTTATATATATTTTTTGGTTAAACTAAGTGTTAAATATAGGTCTATATTCCGATAACAAACATAGCTTGAATGTTTCATCAGTAACGCAGTTCTCCTCGTCTCTCCAGCTCTTTAGGTAACTAAGAAATTAACGTTTTCAGGTTGAAATTCCAGTTTTTAGTTTTGAGTATACATATAGTGAACACATTAAATTAAGAAGGAGATCAGTATAGTGTTATAAGATATTGTCTGTAAGGAAGCATATTGACATCATTATGTAACTGGTTTGTAATTGTCTTGTTTACTGTCATATTTTTATTTTATGGACCCCAGTAAATTTAGCTAACAGGTATCCTAATAAACTCAATAAATGTATTTAGAAGTGATGAAACAATACATATTAGACAGAATTGGAACTGCATGGAACCTTATACATTTTAAACTGATGAAGGATCTTTCTCTCTTCCAATTGTACAATTGTACAAGAGATCCCTTATAACTGAACAAACACTATGCAAATATCGAGCTTTAACCTTTTTAATTAACCCCTTTTTTGTTTGTTTGTTTGTTTGTTTGTTTGTTTGAATTTGTATTACCAGCTCAATATAGCCTTGTGATTATAGTGTCTTGGAGTGACTGGAGGTCTGCCCGAGTCATACCAAAGACTATTGTACCCTGAGTGGCACTCAGCATCAAGGGTTGGATTGGGGTGAGTCCTACCATGCTGCCTCATGCTATGGAAACAGGAAATAGGTTCCTGGCCTATGGGCCACATGGCTCAGTAACATTAAGGTTACTTTAGTAACCATGGTTATTTAAGTAAGTGAGCGAAATATTTCGCTTATGGGAGGTTTCCTACTGGCAAACCGAGCTGCAGAACTTCCTTTATGAACTCCCACAGGGATCAAAAGGTCCCTGTGGGTTTAAGAGATGTGACGTCAGGCGCTGTGCCCCCGGGGTATAGAAGGCGCGCCTACGTCACTAGCTCTCATTCGGAACTTTTCTCTCCTGCCATCACATGGCTCAGTAACCATGTGGTTTCCAAGGCCATGTGGCATAGTTACACATGGTCGAGCCGAAAAAGTTCAAAAAAGTATTTAATACTTGCTTATTTTCGTATTAATGCCCACTGTATACACTGCTGGAACTGTAATTTGTTTTTATCGGCTGTTTTCTGAGATTTTGTAGAACAGTTCTTCTCAAAGTGGGTCCTTGAGGGGGTTCCATTCATTATTATTATTATTATTTTGCTAGACACCCCCCCCCCCCCCAGCAAAATGATTGATAGTTAGGAACCAAATGGACCCTTATGTGTCTGTAACCCTATAACCAAGTTAAAGCAACACTGACGATGCTACACAATGTAGATTGCAGGCCGCAGGTCCCTGGCGTATCTTTTCAAATGAGGGTCCACGGGTCGGGCTATTGTGTGCCATTTTGGGTGTCCGACGCCTTGACATGATTCAATACGTTTGAGAACCTCTGATAGAACAACCATTTTTCCATGCGGTACATTGCTGACAGTTTTGCGGATATCTAAATAGAAATCACGAGCACATTGAGTGTCTGACCAATCACAGGATGTTTGGCTTGTCAGAACATTTTGGAGGTGCAAGAACTGCTGAACCAAACGCCAGCAGCAAGGCACTGATGTTCTGATCACTGCTGAACCAAACACCTGCAGCAAGGCACTGCCCATGTTCTGATCACTGCTGAACCAAACACCTGCAGCAAGGCACTGCCCATGTTCTGATCACTGCTGAACCAAACACCTGCAGCAAGGCACTGCCCATGTTCTGATCACTGCTGAACCAAACACCTGCAGCAAGGCACTGCCCATGTTCTGATCACTGCTAATGAATTGCATTTTTTTATATCGCTTTTCCAAGTGCTCAAAGCACAATGGTTCATTCATTCATACATTGGGAGGTGAAGCGGCGAACAGTCGACACCAGCGTCCTCACTTCCCACATTCACACACCAATGGTGGTGAGCTCACACCGACCGACTCATTGGAGGCAATGTAGGGTTCAGTGTCTTGCCCAAGGACACTTCGACATGTGGACAGGAGGAGCCGGGATTCGAACCGCCGACCCAGGGATCATTGGACGACCTGCTCTACCTCCTGAGCCACAGCTGCCCTTGTCTTACTGCTGAACCAAATGCCTGCAGCAAGGCACTGCCCATGTTCTGATCACTGCTGAACCAAACACCAGCAGCAAGGCTCTGCCCGCATGTTCTGATCACTGCTGAACCAAACACAAGCAAGGCACTGATGTTCTGATCACTGCTGAACCAAACGCCAGCAGCAAGGCACTGATGTTCTGATCACTGCTGAACCAAACACCAGCAGCAAGGCCCTGCCGATGTTCTGATCACTGCTGAACCAAACACCAGCAAGGCACTGCCCATGTTCTGATCACTACTGAACCAAACACCAGCAAGGCACTGCCCATGTTCTGATCACTACTGAACCAAACGCCAGCAATACAAGGCACTGCCCATGTTCTGATCACTACTGAACCAAACGCCAGCAATACAAGGCACTGCCCATGTTCTGATCACTACTGAACCAAACGCCAGCAATACAAGGCACTGCCCATGTTCTGATCACTACTGAACCAAACGCCAGCAATACAAGGCACTGTCCATGTTCTGATCACTGCTGAACCAAACACCAGCAGCAAGGCACTGCCCATGTTCTGATCACTGCTGAACCAAACACCAGCAGCAAGGCACTGCCCATGTTCTGATCACTGCTGAACCAAACGCCAGCAGCAAGGCACTACTGAACCAAACACCAGCAGCAAGGCACTGCCCATGTTCTGATCACTGCTGAACCAAACACCAGCAGCAAGGCACTGCCCATGTTCTGATCACTGCTGAACCAAACACCAGCAGCAAGGCACTACTGAACCAAACACCAGCAATACAAGGCACTGTCCATGTTCTGATCACTGCTGAACCAAACGCCAGCAGCAAGGCACTGATGTTCTGATCACTGCTGAACCAAACGCCAGCAGCAAGGCACTGATGTTCTGATCACTGCTGAACCAAACGCCAGCAAGGCTCTGCCCATGTTCTGATCACTTTGTTCTTGTTGACCCGACGCAATAAACCACCATTAATTTAGACGTAGCAATATTGTTGGGTCTAATCTTATGTTAAAAACGGCTCGGTGTGTGTGTGTGTGTGTGTGTGTGTGTGTGTGTGTGTGTGTGTGTGTGTGTGTGTGTGTGTGGTGCGTGCGTGCGTGCGTGCGTGCGTGCGTGCGTGCGTGTGCGTATGTGTGTGTGAATGTGTCTATAAGTGCAATGCCAAAATGCATCATATCACATGCAGAGACAGACAGCCAGTAAGATGGACAGGGGGGTTACAGTAGAGACAGCACTGGAGGGCACGTGAGGCAAAGGAAAGCACAGTGAGAGAGAGAGAGAGAGAGAGAGAGAGAGAGAGAGAGAGAGAGAGAGAGATGAGGGAGAGAGAGCGCATAAGAAAGTGAGGGCATGGAGAGTGAACTTACAGACAGAAAGGGAGGAGGGAGAGTCCGAAAGAGAGAAAGTAAAGGGAAACAGAGTGAGGGGCAGAGAGAAAAGAGGAGCGGTAGAGAGAGAGATTTAGGACGGCAAGAGAGAGGGAGGAGAGAGAGAGAGATATAGAGAGAGGGAGGGGAGAGAGAGAAAGAGAGAGATAGAGAGAGGGAGGGGAGAGAGATATATAGAGGGAGGGAGGGGAGAAAGAGATATAGAGGGAGGGAGAGAGCTGATGGTACAGTGTCCAGAGGGCAGTGTGATTAGAGTAAGAGCCTGATTGGCTCTGACCTTCCTCACAGCCAGCTGTCAGCCTGTTAGAGACACACACACACACACACACACACACACACACACACACACACACACACACACACACACACACAACACACACACACACAGAGAGAGAGAGAGAGCACACAGGCTGTTACGGCCTGCAGGCTCTGATTACCATATCAGCACCGTCTCATTTGCATAAATCCAGCACTCTTAATTAGGCCTCATCTCTCCTCTTCCTCTCTTTACCTCACTCTCATTTTCCACTCTTTCCCTCCACTTTTCTCCCTCAGTGCCTCTCTCCTCTCTCTCTCTCCTCTCTTCTCCCCCTACTCTCTCTCTCTCTCTCTCTCTCTCTCTCTCTCTCTCTCTCTCTCTCTCTCTCTCTCTCTCTCTCTCTCTCTCTCTCTCTCTCCTCTCTTCTCATCTCTCTCTCTCTCTCTCTCTCTCTGTCTCTCTCTCTGTCTCTCTCTCTGTCTCTCTCCCATTTGCAGGCTGATATGGGCTGGGGTGTAGGGTTAGAATTAGCAGATAGGAGGGTCCATGACTCCCAATTAGTTTAGTGCTGATTAGCCTAATGACTATTCTGCTTCAACTACACATGCATAAGTGAGCTAAATTCTTTAACCAGTTCACTGCATAAACTGGCACCGTAAAAGGCAACTTTCTCTTAAGTTATTTTTTCCAATCCTATCCCTGTCTTTCTTTCTTTCTTTCTTTCTTTCTTTCTTTCGACCGTCCGTCCGTCCGTCCGTCCATCCGTCCGTCCGTCCGTCCGTCCGTCCGTCCGTCCGTCCGTCCGTCCATCCATTCGTCCGTCCGCCAGATAAGAGTCAGATAAGTGTCCTTCATTGGTGTAATCAGTCTCCACCCCCTTTTCTGATTGGTCGATATTTGTTTAGGGATGTTATTAATCCGGATATCTGAATCCGACTTACAGTAAGCAAGAACAGCACATGGCAATACATCAAATACATCAAAAAATTGTCATCACGTAATAAGTAAGCGGCAGACTTAACGTCAGACATTCTCTTCCTGGAAAGTATAGCATGTCAAAACAGAAGCCATTGTTTTTATATAGAATATGTTTTTTAATATCTTTTTTAAGTTTGAAATGACAGTGAGTAGACAGATATGGTACCATCTTATAATGAGCATTAGTGAGGACCAATTATATGAAGATAGATTGAAAAGTGGTGCTTTAAGTGAACATGGTGGTCGCTTGAGGACATGAGACATGGTTGGCCCACTACTCTGACTCACTGATTCCAAGTAGCCTTCAGCACATAGACAGTCATCTGACACAAAACCTATACTGCTTTCCTGACTCCCAGTCATTTGGTCACATTTCATTCCGTTACCCTGAAGATGTGGCACCAAATTATATAGGCAAACACCTGATGGTTGTTGACGAGGAAACTGATGCGTTTGTAGCTGCTGCTGGCTACTCTATATGTTAGGCTGCAATACCATATATCTCCCTGTAATGTCAGATAAATGTATAACACTGTAGACTTGTAAGTCAAGGCAATGCAAGTTTATATATAAGTTAATAGTATAATCATCGCTGTCCGGCAGAAACCAGCTAACTAAAATTTTCAGGTTTTTTTTCCTTTCCCTTAAACCAATTCTATAACACCCTTTACGTCTGTGTGTTGGTTAAAACAATATTGAACCAATGAAAAGTATTAAAACTAAACTAAACCATGCAGCTAACTCCATTGGACCCTCAAACTGTCTGCTAAAGCAGCTAACTCCACCACCTCTCTCATGCAAGTATCTTACAAACTTTGATGAGGCATGCTTTGTTGAAAAGACTAGACCTTACCCGTTCTGAATATATGAACACCAAATTATGTACAGTGTGGGTAATGCAATGTAATAGATCACATTACTGATTGGGAGGGAATTGTCCTGTCTCGCTTTAGCGCACGTAGGCTCTGCTATCGCAAACATAGCGGATTTATCGGAAATACATCAGTCAAATGATCTATTGAAACAGAGAGCTGACCTACTGTAACATTCAACACGCAGAACTGATTTGCCTCTACAGCTCCATCTCAATGAATTAGAATATTGTGTAAAAGTTCATTTTCTTCCGTAGTATAATTCAAAAAGTGAAACTTTCATATATTCTCAATTAATTGTGCATAAAGTGAAGTATTTAAAACCTTTTTTTGTTTTAATCTTGATGATTATGGCGTACAGCTCATGAAAATCAAAAAAGCCTATCTCAACCAATTCGAATATTTTAGGAGACCACTAAAACAAATATTTTTTTAAACGAGAAATGTCGACCATCTGAAAAGTATATTAATGTACTGTAAGCTGTCAATACTTGGTCTGGGCTACTTTTGAACAAATTATTTCATCAATGGGGTGTGGCATGGAGGTGATCAGCCTTTGTCACTATTGAGGTGTTATGGAAGCTTTGATAACAGCCGTAAATGCATTTGTATTGTTGAGTCTCATGTCTCACACCTTCCTGGTCAGGCCAGTTCGCTGGTCAGTTAAAGGACCACTTCACCACTTTTCAACCTATCTTCATATAATAGGTCCTCACTAATAATCATGATAAAATGGCACGATTTTTTTCTACTCAGTCTGTGTCTCATAGGAGGGCTGTGGGCAGTTTAGAAACCGTCCTCCAGTGACATCATCATTAGGCAGATTTTTTTTTAACAAGATTCTTTTTACAAAAATGTTGTGAGAACGATAGCTTCCATTTTTGCATTGCAACTTTTCAGGACTAGAAAGCCTGCAGTTTCTATTAGCTTGTATTCCCCATCGATGATGTCACTGGAGGACGGTTTCTGAACTGCCCACAGCCCTCCTATGAGACACAGACCGAGTAGAAAAAAATTGCGCCATTTTTTCATGATTATTAGTGAGGACCTATTATATGAAGATAGGTTGAAAAGTGGTGAAGTGGTCCTTTAAGCACAGTAATACCATGGTCAGTAGTTCAGTTACTAGTAGTTTTGGCACTCCTAAACTGTGTTGTGTTTGATTGTGATCATGTGTTCAGCTGTGTCCAGTTGCCTTGTGTACTCCCCTGTTCCCAAAATGCTTTACTGGTCTGTAAAGTAGTTTGTGTTATTCTCCATATATTCTTCATGCATACCTTGTGCTTGAGACCCTCCTGTGTTACTCTAGTCTTTGTGTGGACCTGGTGCTACTAGTGTTATTGTCCAGTGCTCCTCATGTTTCCTGTTTTCTATGCGAATAAATATTCAAAAATCTGCTCGTGCCTGTCGTCCTGCATTTGGGTCCAATTCCTCAACACACTGGGGCAGCTAGTAAACCTGTGATGTGACAAAGTTGATTCTGAAGCCCCAGTAAATTAAACCTCTGTACTGATGCACAAACTTGGACACACGGTGCTGTAAACTGGAATCATTGGATGTTTCTGGATCTTGCAACAGACACCCTCCTCCAGTCGACCCGACCAAGGCTGATCAGACCCCGGCCTGTGTCCAAGTGGCATGCTATAGCTACAGCCCCCATTTGCCGATGGGATTCTCAGATTGATGCCAAAGTGACATCAAAGTACCACACCGGCAATGAACCCTGCTGAACTGTCTACATACTGTCGGCCATAAAGTGTGTTTTACCAGAGCCTCAGCAGTCTGCCGAACATTATAATGACCACTTGCCACCAACACAGAGCACTCTCATCAGAAGCCAGCCTCTGGAGACGAGGGCATGGCTACACAACGTTGTGCTGGACATCTGATAATTGAAGAAAAGAAGACGGATGATGTTTAGTGTGCAAAAAAGGCTTGCTTAGCATCAGGTATGTCATAAACAAGTACAACACACACCCACACACACACACACACACACACACACACACACACACACACACACACACACACCAGCATGTTCCTTTGAATTGCATTTGGACAAACCGCATAGTTCCGTCCTACACACAGTTGCGATTCGGTTCTAGTTTCGGAGTCAAAACACTGAGGATTTCATTTCACTCAGGAATCTATTTCCAGTTCCATCAATGTAGTGCTAGTTCAGGACTTTGACATCTTGAGACTGAGGAGGTTCTAGACAGGGGTTGAGGTCACCACTGCATGGGGAGGGTCCTATCAGATATAGGGAGCAGGTTCTAGCACAGCCACATCTGTAACCTTACACACTACAGAAGTTACTGGTTTTGGGGTTCAGCCTGAAACCAGAGGGGGGCTCTTGGGGGGGGGGGGGGGGGGGGGGCCTCTGGGATGTAGCCCAACACCGGAAGAGTGTGTGTGTGTGTGTGTGTGTGTGTGTGTGTGTGTGTGTGTGTGTGTGTGTGTGTGTGTGTGTGTGTGTGTGTGTGTGTGTGTGTGTGTGTGTGTGTGTGTGTGTGTGTGTGTGTGTGTGTGTTGTCGGAGGGAGGTGGTGGGGGGTTAAACACAGCTATATTCAGTAGATAACAGGATTAGCTGGGAAGCGGATAATAAGTTAGCATTTCCTCCCCGCGGCGCTCTCTCCTCCCTGCCTCTCTAATCCTGCAGCTTTGATGTCGCTGCTCCCATCAGGTATCTGGGCTGCTCTGGCCCCGGGGCCTGGGGCCTCCAAACGCACACACACACAGTTTGGGTGTGCAACTGTGTGTTGTGTATGCACTTTTTAGTGTATGCCTGTTTGTGTGTGTGTGTGTGTGTGTGTGTGTGTGTGTGTGTGTGTGTGTGTGTGTGTGTGTGTGTGTGTGTGTGTGTGTGTGTGTGTGTGTGTGTGTGTGTGTGTGTGTGTGTGTGTGTGTATGCGTGCACATGCTCGGTGTCCTCATTAGTTCTGCCTGTTTACTAAGTTGGCTCCTTGGGATGAAATCTGCTGCACAGCCGCTCTATCAGGGATGTGTCCTCTCTCTCTCTCTCCATACTCTCTCTCTCTCTCTCTCTCTCTCTCTCTCTCTCTCTCTCTCTCTCTCACTCTCTCTCTCTCTATACTCTCTCTCTCTCTCTGTGCTGGTAGAGTTTCAGGGCTGTGTGTGTGTGACCCAGGAGATCGCTGACGAGGTGTCTGTTCCTCCCCCAACAGACCGACTCCCTACATCCTGACTTGGCCAATATTTGACGCGTCTCGCCGGAAGACAAAACTCCAGCAAACGGAGCCAACAGTTCACTGCTGAAGCAAAAAGTCTAAGTTACTGTATACTTTGTTGCACACGGGTGTCACACGGCGGAAACGGGAGATCTACGAGCTGCTGTTGTGAGCTTGTAGATCTGCTTTTTAGTTTGTGACACCGCCGTGCAACTAAATATCAACAACGTTTTGGAGTTACTCCATCTCGATTTGAAGTTTTAACCACAGCTGTAACACTGCTGAAGTGCCCCATCCACCTTCGACTACTCGGACAACTATTCCACAATCTCAGAATGCTATATAGAGTCCGCCCCCTTTCATGACAAAGACAGGCCTTCCCATAGACATTTCAAAAAGTATTTATTTTTACAAAAAATAAAATAAAAACTTGATCACAAAAAAAAAAGATCTGAAAAGCTGTGTTCAGACCTGAATATATACCTAGGTATATTCGCCTCGGTTCGTCCCGTTTGTACCACGCCAGGTCGTGCCGGCCCCGTCCGCGCAATTCTCGTCTTTGCATTGACTTTCTATGGAATTGTGCCGCTCTAACCATTCAAGTCTGAACGCACCTTTAGCCTCGGACAAAGCCAACTCGGATCGTGACAACAAACACAATTCTTTGGGCCGAACAAATAATTAGAAAGAAGAAAAAAAGGACAGGGTACAACACTTTTATTTGTTGTTTTTCTTCTTTGTAATTATTTGTTCGGCCCAAAATTGCGAGAGGTAACTGCCGACCCACCCTCATGGTCATTTTAATATAGGATATGAAAAGCTTGGACGCCATTTGTAGTTATTTTGTGTGTGTGTGTGTGTGTGTGTGTGTGTGTGGGGGGGGGGGTTCTCGCCTTTTCAAGATAACTTTAAGTACTTTGGGTCCTTTGCTGTGTACACAACAGAGAGAACATTTCAAAACCGATAAATCTCAAGTACGCTTTTTCATGCACTGTCAAAGCAGCCGGAAATAGGGGAGAGTGGCTTATTGTTAGTATCAGCCGAAAACGAGGGTGTCTATCCGCTTTTCAATATGCTAAAAGAAGCATCTTTGGGTACTCAAAAAGCACAATATAAATTTGAGAAATTATTAGAACTCTGGGGAGATGGATTGCTGAGGTGGAGCACAACATATAGTATAGCATCAGCTTCCATTACTTACCACGTACAGTACATGCCTTAGTTACCTTACCTAGTTACCTTACCACGTACAGTACATGCCTTAGTTACCTTACCTAGTTACCTTACCACGTACAGTACATGCCTTAGTTACCTTACCTAGTTACCTTACCACGTACAGTACATGCCTTAGTTACCTTACCTAGTTACCTTACCACGTACAGTACATGCCTTAGTTACCTTACCTAGTTACCTTACCACGTACAGTACATGCCTTAGTTACCTTACCTAGTTACCTTACCATGTACAGTACATGCCTTAGTTACCTTACCTAGTTACCTTACCATGTACAGTACATGCCTTAGTTACTTTACCACGTACAGTACATGCCTTACTTACCTTACCTAGTTACCTTACCACGTACAGTACATGCCTTACTTACCTTACCTAGTTGCCCAAGTGTCCTTGGGCAAGACACTGAACCCCAAATTGCTCCCGATGTGCTGGTTGGTACCTTGCATGGCTTCTGCCGCAATCGGTGTATGAATGTGCGTGTGGATGGGTGAATGTAATGCACAATCTATGTAAAGCGCCTTGGATAAAGGCGCTATATAAATGCACCATTTACCATTTATATAAATGCACCATTTAGTTACCTTACCACGTACAGTACATGCCTTAGTTACCCAAGTTGTGCTACTCATGAGTTGGAGGTATATAACCATGATCAAACCCAGAACCCTAGAGTCAAGTTGTGCTACTCATAATGAGTTGGAGGTATATAACCATGATCAAACCCAGAACCCTAGAGTCAAGTTGTGCTACTCATAATGAGTTGGAGGTATATAACCATGATCAAACCCAGAACCCTAGAGTCAAGTTGTGCTACTCATAATGAGTTGGAGGTATATAACCATGATCAAACCCAGAACCCTAGAGTCAATAAGCATTAAGTTCTCCACCCACTGAGCTACCTGGACATCTGGACATGGTCAAAGCAAAGAGGGACAGCTAGTCCCATATTTAATGAAATGTGAAATAAGGTTGAAAGTAAATTAAGTTGAGATTTGCTATTTTTGAAAAGGTTAGACACATTTTGGAAAATGTGAGTACTTTTACTTTGGTTCTGTAAGCATAATATAATTAATACTATGTGCTTTCACTCAATTCATTTTGAATACAGGCCTGTGTGCGTGCGTGCGTGTGTATACCGTATACACAGTATATTCTCCATTTATTTTCAAGCTAATTTGCTTTCATTCAATGTCTAATGAGATCAGTCCAATTATTTATCTCCACCATCAGGAAGTTCCAGTGTGAGCTACATATGGGATGGCAGAGCAGCCATATTGTTGTTGTTTACGAAAAGCAGAATGCATGGTGGGATATCACTGTGTGTGTGTGTGTGTGTGTGTGTGTGTGTGTGTGTGTGTGTGTGTGTGTGTGTGTGTGTGTGTGTGTGTGTGTGTGTGTGTGTGTGTGTGTGTGTGAGAGAGAGAGTCTAATTAAAAGGATGAAAATAATTACTGATCTAGGCTGACAGACAGCCTCGCCCTCAGACATCCTCAGTAATTAGTTAATTAACCAAACGCAAATTAGCAACAAGAATTAGTCAGCCAGGCTTAACCCAGAAGATGGTGAGAGCTCCTCTCTCTCTGCTGTTACCCCTCTCTCTCTGCTCTGCCCTGTGTGTTTGTGAACACGCAACTCTGTGTAAAAAACAGGCACGTTGCAATCAAGTTACAAACTTAACCACATGAACCCTAGCATCCCTTTTCTGGGCATGTCATAATAGGCAAACATTCGCTGAAAATACATAGTAGAAGTAGACCCTTGGGGAAGCCCAGCAGTCTAGAAGTAGACCCTTGTTGGGGAAGCCCAGCAGTCAAGTTAAAACACCCACAGTTGAGAGGATAGGTGGCATGTTGTCTTCTTTACAAACAAGTTTTAGAATGTATGTTAAAAGCACTGTATGAAGTCTACATTTTTATTGACTAGATCATGATTTTGTTCTCATGAGTTGATGTCGTCGATGTTCCAAATTAATCGTTCGACACCCACGTTTCTCTTTTATATCCTAATATATGAGACCCCATCTAGCCTGGGAGATGTAGAACAAAGCAGGGCTCGTAATTCACTTTTTAATGCTCCAAAAACAATGTATTTGTTACAAAACAGCACAGGTATGCGATGTTTCGACCGAGAGGTCTTTTTCAAGTATAACATACTTACTGGTCGGTCATCGAAACGTCATATACCTGTGCTGTTTTGTCGCAAATATATATATATATTTTTTTACATTTTTATTTTAAGCATTCAAAATTGAGTTGCGATCCCCCGCTTTGTTCTACAGTTTATGTTACTACAGTTTGGTTCAGCACCAAAAAAACGGAGGATATGTGTGTTATATTTTTTCTTTAAATGTTTAGCCTGGGAGATGTACATGACTATAGTCAAAACTAATACATGGCTATAGGCTGACTGTTGTTGCCCACTGCTGTTTTCCACAGAAGCCTGAATCTTCCAACGAACCAAAGGAAATAAGTCCCCCCTCCCCCCTCAAAATCCAAAGCAGACTGACACTCTGAACAGCACTATATGAACCCTTTTAGCAGTGGGTGTATGTGTTTGTAAGCAAGCTGTGTGTGTGTGTGTGTGTGTGTGTGTGTGTGTGTGTGTGTGTGTGTGTGTGTGTGTGTGTGTGTGTGTGTGTGTGTGTGTGTGTGTGTGTGTGTGTGTGTGTGTGTGTGTGTGTGTGTGTGTGTGTGTGTGTGTGTGTGTGTGTGTGAGAGAGAGCGTACATTGCATGCATGTACAGTAAGTTGCTGGAGGGAAAGGGCCATGTGCACATTCAGGTCAGACCTGCCAATCATCTGTATTCTCAATCTGTTAGTTGTTTGTTGTCTTTCGGTGTGCGTGCGTGCGTGCGTGTGTGCGCATGTCTGCATGTGCCTAGAATCGTAGAATGCCATCATTTTAGGGACATGCTTGGCCATTTGGCCTTCAGTGTTAAGTGTTTTGGAGCACAAAGGCAAAATGGCAGAGCAGTATTGGTGAAATAATTCAAGCTGTTTATGTCACGAAATAATGTATTGGTATTTGCAAATGAACAATAGAGTTACTAGACTTGTTTGAAGATGATGGGGATGGGGACTCAGTGTATGTTTTTGGGTTCCAATTGGATCAAATGGATGCATGATTTGCTATTTTTTTTGCCAGCTACCCAGCATTTACACTGCTGCATCTTGGCTTTGATAAAGAGCACAATCCTGTGACTTGAGGAAGATGGGGTCTTCAGTGGTGGACCCCAACTTCACTCAGCTCAGCCATGGGCTCAGCTTACAAATAGAGTCCGAATTTGAAACAAGCACTTTCTATCCTGTACCGTTTACTCACGACAGCCCGTTGTTCCCATTGGTCCAGCTGCATTGACCTGTCCCTCATGTCACAGACATAGCCCTGCAGGCATCTGTTCCCTGTTCCCTACACCCCTGTCTTGTGGTATTTTTCCTGTATGGTAGAGAGTATGTTTTGTTTATGGTCAGTGACATGCACAAGCACTGTGTGGCCTAACTGATTGTGAACACTGTCAGAAGGGATTAGAGCTACCTGTGTGTGTGTGTGTGTGTGTGTGTGTGTGTGTGTGTGTGTGTGTGTGTGTGTGTGTGTGTGTGTGTGTGTGCGTGTGTGCGTGTGCGCGTGTGTGCGTGCGTGCGTGCGTGCGTGCGTCGGATAGATGACTGGTGGGGAGACACCAGTACAGATGGGAGCTTCACATGAGATGAGTGTCAGAGTCGGGGTTCATTGTTGTCTCCATGGTTCAGCATCAAGATCAGCCCTGCTGCTGCCATCGCAAACACCCCCCAAATCCAACCGGAACACTGCAAAGTCCCCTTTGACCCTAGCCATCATCCCCCCCCCCCCCCCCTCTCTCTTTCTCGCTCACACCATCTATAAAATATATATATAAACTATTACAACGACAAAACATTAATTTCTCTAGTTTCCAATTTTCTGGGTAATTTTCCAAAGTCTTGCACTTGCAATCTGAGCATCAAAGTTTAATTAGATTGTAACAGTTGATACTGGAATTCAACTTTGGGTAATACTGATTAGAACACAATAAGGTGGTGCTTGGGACCTGGGTACACATCGAGACACCTAGTATTTGTGGGAATACGTGAACACAAGCAGCGGACATTAAATGTGACTTCAGACATGTCCCTGTTCCCCTTTTCTGTGTGTCAAAACACCATAAAGAGTTCCTTTAGATGAGGGCTGGATGTACAGAATAGACAAACCAAAGTTTTGCAATTATGCAGATTTATTATTCTTGCAATATAATTAAAAAAATATACTGTTCCAAAAACTAGTGGTTAAAAAAAAGTACACTTCAAGAAAAAGGCAAACAAACTTACATGCATATTTCAAGCAAGTCTAGTATAGAGCTGAGGGTATGCTTAAACCAACAGTCTAGCTAGTCTGACACTACTGACTGAGCTATCCACACTCCACAGCATTGTGCACTACCTGAAACTGGAATGAATGAAATATTCTTCTTCTTAGTTCTTTGTGGGGTTTTATGGCGGTTGGCATACAAATATTTGCATTACCACCCCCTTCTGTTAACCTCAGCATCTTTATTACAGTCTATCCCATAAACCAGTGTCTTTTAAAAATCAAAAACACTGTGCCTCTCTCTCTCTGCATTATCCTCTGCAGCACTAATTATCTTTTTAAAAGTGATGCCTTCACTTCAACTCCCACCCTCCCTCAGCTCAGTTCATCAGCATGCTCCTCCTGGCAGTGTCCACACAGACCTGTAGGGTGTTTGCCCATCAATTTAGGAATGAATGAAATGCCCCTACCCCTAGTTTGGGCCTTTACTTTGTTGGGACAAACCAACTAATATCCTTAGCAAAAGGACATGACATCACCTTTAAATTCAAGTGACATAAACAAAGAAAACAATTTAAAACCATCTAGTAAATTATCACCATAAACAAGGTACCGTATTCTACATTTTTTTGCAACTTCAGTCTTTGCATGGACAATATAGTTTCAAGTTAAATGCAAACTCCCTTGTCAAGTGGTATGTTCCAATACATTCCCTTCCCTCTTAAAGGAGCCCTGGAGTGATATGTGAGTATTTTAGGAGGACCAGATCAAAAACAGGTTTCAAGTTGCTCATCCAGCGCATGAAGCTCCCCTAAGTACTCTCTTCTTCCGCATTTTAAATGTGAAAGACTTGAGCACCATAAGGCAAGCAGGCTTCAAAGGGTAGAAGCATGTGCAGTAGAGTTTTAAATATGGAAGTCTTGCAATCCCAGATTTCACTGTTCTTTTTTTTCCCCAAGATTCTTCTGGGCTTTTTCTGCTTTTATTTGATAGTGTAATGATGGGAAATGGTGGGAGAAAGATGGGGAGTGACACGCAGAAAAGTCGAACCTGCGACACACTGTCAGGCTGGATTAGCAGCCTAGTTGCCTGGACCGCTAGGCCAGCCCTGGCGATTTCACTGTTACTGCGGTTCTGGGGGCTTGGTCGAGACTCATTGTGAGCTTGTACTATAATATTTTCAGATGGTGGTCCGCGGACAAATACAGATTAATATGTCTGTCGAAACGTTGTATACCAGTCTGATGGAGAGATAGGTTCATAATGTCAAGGCCCACTGGGTCCTGACCCAAGGGCCTTGCACACTTGCAAGGAGCTGGCTATACCGAAGTTGCCTCATAAGCTCTGACCTGACCATACTGGTCTCATCCCCCTAACTGACTTATCCCTGACGACAAGAACTAGGGGGCCTGAGGGCGGTTCCCACGCTCCTCAGCAACTTGCAGGACTGCATGAGCCACCGAGGGCTCAGTAACTTCCTGGTTGTAAAACCTTGCAAAGGTTGAAGGCTGTTCGCCGCTAAACAGACATCCTGTACCGATATGCCCTTGTATAGAGCCCAGGATGCTGCTACACTGCGGGTAGAGTGAGCTCTCAAACCCACAGGTGGTAAAGTACCTCTGCTGGAGTAAGCCATCTGAATGGCCTCCTCAATCCATTGGGACAGCCTGACCTTAGTCACTGGCTTCCCCATGACCCTAGTACCCGACCCATGCCACAAACAGCTGGCTTCCTTTCCTGAAGGAAACCGTTCTGGCCATGTACACCTGTATGGCCCTGAACGTGCATAAGGTGTGTAACCTCTCATCCTCAGCTGACACAAAAGGAGGAGGGTGAAAGGACCTCAGGTCCACTGGCACAATAGTGGCATTGGAGTTCTTAGGGACAAACGCTGGGTTAGGTTTAACCGTCACTCTAGTCTTGTCTTCATTAAACACCGTGCAGTCCGGGTTTACAGACAAAGCCTGTAAGTCACTGACACGTTTAGCCGTCGTGAGGGCCACCAGCAGGATGACTCCGAAAGAGCTTGTACCTCGCGGTACAAGTGTGGGGCCACTCGTCCTTTATGAGGCTATATGCACAAGTAATCTTTTATCCTCTCGGTGATAACACAGCTTGGAAATGGGGTGAGAAGGCGGAAGCGCGGCCACGTTTTATGCACTCGCGCTGGAGTGTGTGCCGCGTCATCACGCAAAGAGCCCGAGGGCTTAAATGGACCCTGTGAGTTTATGGAAAGATTCTTTCTGTAATAAGGAATAATTGGGATATTCTCAATAGCGTGTTTTGAGCAAACTAAAAAAACAGTTAAAATAACAGCGAGTTGAGAAAACAGGCTTGAAAGGTTCACTTCTGTGGTCTCTAACATTACACCTAGCTACATGTTTAAGCATTTATTTCATATTTACATGTCGATTTCAGCTCTGACAATTGTGCTATTAACTCATTTTGGATAAAAAAAGAAAAGTTTTTCTCCTCTGGTGAAAAGCTGGAGGTTGCGCGATGGCAGGCTCTTAGTCAAATCTCGTCACAAAAAAAATACTATATTTATATACAGTATATATATTATTGTCTCCACCAGGCCAAAGGCATGGCGAGAGAGTATGTTTTGCACTCCGTCGGTCCGTCCGTCCGTCCGCCCGCCGTCTGCCAACGATGAACCTCTGCCCCAAAATTTCCAGAACGGCCTGTTATAGCTGTTATTGTGCAAAACAAGTTTTTGGACAGTACACCTACAGATTTTGTCCAAACATCACGCAAATTGGTACACAGTCTCTCTAGAGCCATTCAACGAAACGGGTCTTTCAGATTTCTCAGACTCCATCCTGATTGGCTAAGATTGGCTTCCAAAGTTCGCAGCAGTGCTCAGTTTCAAACAAAATGCTGCAAATCATGAACACATTGTGTGATTTCCGTGAAATTGTGCACGCACATTCCCACTAGGCAGAGGAAGAAATGCCAAATGAACATTTTTAACTAAGCCTCATGGTGGCGCTATAACTGGCCGAAAAGGGTTTTTACCTCTAACTGCACGGATCTGTGGATAACTTTGTATGCCAACTCCCTAGAGGCCAAGGAAAAACCTTTGCCTGGAATTTTCCACATCTGCTCTTTATAGCGCCACCAGGAGGCCGACATATGTAAAACACATTTTGTAATATTACTCCTTCAGATTTTATCCAAATTTCACGCAAATCGGTACACATGCTCTTCATAGTCATGTGATCAAGACGGGTTTGTTTGATTTCTCATAATCCACCCTCATTGGCTACGATTGGCTTCTAAACTTTTAAGGAGTAGCCCGCTTTGTACCCGTTTTGTACAAATCGCCACAACTACTCAACGCAGCGTCCGATTTTCGTGAAACTGTGCATGCATATTCCCACTAGGCTTTGGAACAAATTGGAAGAAATGCCACTTGACAGTTTTCAAATCAGCCTCATGGTGGCGCTACAACAGGCCAAGCCGCGTCTCACACACACACACACACACACACACACACACACACACACACACACACACACACACACACACACACACACACACACACACACACATTGCTCC
Source organism: Electrona antarctica (assembly GCF_951216825.1). Taxonomy (NCBI): domain Eukaryota; kingdom Metazoa; phylum Chordata; class Actinopteri; order Myctophiformes; family Myctophidae; genus Electrona; species Electrona antarctica. Next base: position 22,491,629 of record NC_136798.1, read on the forward strand.
TAAACATTTTGCCAAACATCACACACACACTCCTATCCTCCTGGTGGATACCTGTGCACTTTTTATAGTTATTATTATTATTATTATTTTATTTTTTAAGCATTAAAAAGTGAGTTGCGAGCCCCCGCTTTGTTCTACAGTTTCTGTTTCTACAGTTTCTCAGCACCAAAAAATTGAGGATATGTGTGAACATTATATTTTTTCTTTGAATGTCTGGGACATGATAGTCATGATAGTACATGATAGTCAAAACTAACACAGGCTGACTGTTGTTGCCCACTGCTGTTTGCCACAGAAACCTGAATCTTCCAAAGAACCAAAGGAAATAAGTACACCCCCGCCCCCCCTTACAATTCAAAGCAGACTGAACAGCACTATATATGTGATTGATCCATTTTCAATTCATCAGAACATTTAAAGACGTACAAATATACACTCCCACACAAAAAAGGAAATCATCATACAGTTAAAGAAAGATGATGAACTATTTTAGCAGTGGTGTATGCGTTTGTAAGCAAGGATAGTTTGTGTAGTGTTTTCACAACGCGGCATGAAGGGATGCGGTGTGAGCTTTTAGATTCCATTTTCACTAGTTTGGGGCAAACTAATTTATTTTCTGGGTCTTGAGCTAAAGGTTTTGGGAACCACTGCTCTAGCACCTCTCATACATTTCTGTTGTGCCCCTTTTAGCTAGTTTCCAGTTGGGTGTATTGTTCCGAAATTACTAACCCTATCTCTAACCCTAACCCTAAACATGACCGCAAGCACGGGAGCAGCGCATGTTCACCAACCAGCATGTTCGGACTAACGGGAGTTCAGATCTATGGGCAGTCGGATCTATGGGCAGACACCGTAAGGGTGAGCATAGCCTCAGGAATATCGAAATATTGTCTTTCAATGGAAACGGCTTTGGATAAAACACTAACTGATGGCGTTCATTCATATGACATATTCCTTTGTCTTCATTGAAACGTCATCATAGGATCAATGGGCCTGGTCTTACCTCCCAGGTTTGTGCAGGCTGCTTGTATATTAGTAAATGTTCTGACCTGGGAGACGTTCCAACAATAAAAACAGCTAATAAGGTCTGGTTCTCTGGGGACGGCAGGCTTGCATCAATAATGCAAACACTTGCACGCGCTCACGCACATGCACACAAATACAACACACACACACTCCAAAAGACTTCAGTAAAGGTACCAGGGTTATCCCCCCCCCCCCCCCCCCCCAGTTATGTTTATAGGTGACAGAGTCTTTTCCATGTAAAGTGACTGCCAAAAATGGCAAAGGCAGAACAATATTTCCTTTTTTTGGCTTTTTGCCTTTATTGATAGTTACAAGTGAGACAGGAAAGAGGGAAGGGGAGAGACACGCAGCAAAGGTCGTCATGAACGGGACTCGAACACGCGACACGCTGTCAGGCCAGAGCCTATATGTGGCACCCCAGACACGCAGAACAATATTTAATTAATTGTTTTGCCCTTCTTTTAGCCAGTCCATCTATTTGTAGTCCTCGCACACACATCTTTGGACATGCAGCTTAGGGCATGTCTAGTTATGTGTGCAACAGATTCCAGTTCTTGATTATTATGAAGCAAACCGTATGAATCATGTTGTGCAGGGTACCAGAGGGCAAGGCTGTATTTAGTGGGCAGAACTTGGAGTCTGGCTTTCATTGTAAACTCGATAATTGATTTGTCAATTGTTGCATTTTGTAATTTGTAATGAGACACGGTGTGGTCAGAGCATAACAGGCAGTTTCCCTTGGCTTGAAGTCACAGACTAGTCCAGTGGTGCTGCAGGTGATTTTGGTAATACACAAACAAACACACAAACAAACACACTAGGAGTGTATCGATATAGTAATATCGAAATATCGATTTTAATTTCAGAAATCAAAGTATATCGATATGTAAACAGCAAAATATTGTATCGTTTGACTTTGTAATGTATCATATCGTTATGGATTGGAAATAATCAGTATCGAATCGTAAGAAGAAAAAAGAAAAAGAGGGATTTAATTACTTTTCCATTCCAAATAGCTAGACTTTGTCTATCGATAAATGTGTGTATTCCCTGTGTTCATGTCAAGGCACCATGCATGTGTTCAAATACAATGTTCATCTATTTGCCAGAGAATCACTGTTTACTTATGTATATCCATAATAATAAATCTCCCTTAAAACTGCACTATCCCCTCCTGCGAGTCCTGCCTCGTTTCTGGGTATCCATCCCAAGTTGTCGAAACCCCCTCAAACAACCAATCAGCGGGCATGTTGTCCCAGGCTGAATCACCAGAGGAAACAAAGTTCCCACTTCCCAGAACACTCCCGTATTGCTGGCCAGTGTCAAATCGCTCTCCGTAGCATAGCTGATCCCATGGGCCCGAAATCCACCCACTGTTGTTCCGACAGCGGACGGACACACAACTTCCCGGCCGGTAGCTGCTCATGCATGGGAGGTGCCGCCAGGCAGTGTCGGCTGTCGGTATACTCCATCGGTGAGCAGCGCCTTCTTGTATGCAAGCTTGTGATCGTGTTGAAGCACACAGTCCACAGAGGTTGCAAATGCATCTTAAATCTGCATAAATATACTACATTAACGGTGGTAGGTACAACCGAGCAGTTTAACGTCATGCCTAGGGCGTGCACACACACACACACACACACACACACACACACACACACACACACACACACACACACACACACACACACACACTTACAAACTCACACCGCCAATATCTGGCCTTTGATCCACTTTCCTCTGTACTTAACCACTTTACCGTCTAGTCTTAGCGAAACAGAGTTGCAACTGTACTTGGACCACTGTTTTCCATATACATCAAATATCTTTGCCAAAAAAGAATATATGCCTATTTTTGCGCAGTGTTGAGTGTGCGGAGGCTGCTCCTTTTGTTCATTCTGTTCCCTTTGGCTCCAGCACCTCACCTGAGTTACTGGCAGATGATGAGCAGTGTTCTTTTTTTCACTTTTTTGTGTAAAATTGGCATCCTAAAATGCGCGGGCACGCGTGTGCATGCGTGCGTGTGAGGCTAAGTGACTATGATGCTTTGCGCTGCTCTTCCCTCTCTGTAACCTTGACCTGTTTGGAGGAGCAGACCAGCCTCAGCGGCTGCAGTAGCGCTGTCACTTCTGTTCAGCATCTCCACGCCAACCTTAAGGGACCCCAGGACTGCCCCTGCCCCTGCCTGTCCACATATCCAGCAAGGACCCCCCCCCCCCCCATGGAAGGACCAGCCGATGCCCCGAGGAACAAATACACAAGCAAGCGAACGCACAATCACAAACTCGCATTCAAAAACCGCACAGATATGCCAAAATACACGTTTGCACACACACACACACACACACACACACACACACACACACACACACACACACACACACACCGCAGACAGTAGCCTTGGCTAGCTGACTTGCTTGAAGGCTGGCTCGTTGGCTGTTGACAAAAAAGCCCACACTCAGCCCCAGCTGGGCCCTGCGGACACGGAGGACAGTGGCAGGAGAGACAAACACTGGCCCCCAGCCACTCCCAGTCAGTTCTACATATGTCACATGTTAATGACATCAAAATCCCGCCGCTACCCACCCACACAGACTGCTGTGTCGTTGAGGGCAACAGATAACGTAATAAAGTCGTTCCTCCTTGGAAGGCACACAATCTGACTCCCCCATTCTGTGCCAGGCCTCTGAGGCTTAAACTCTATCCCTACGTCGCTGTTGCCTGGGTGGAACCCTATTACAGTTGGAACAGGATTCCAATTCAAAAATGGCAAAAACGTGTCACAACTGGATCGGCTGTTTTTACTGATGTCGTGTAACACATGTAGTGAGGATGTGTAATTTATGAAAAAACATACAAAGTTATACTGTGGAGATAGAGGTTTTATGCCCGACAGTGACGACTTCCTCTTAGTCCTTTATGCTGTACATGTATGCCGCGACCCCAGACACTTTCCTCAGTGTCAACCACAGATCTTTATCGTCCAACATGGTGTGTCTCCTATAAGGGATTAGGGATGGCCCCCTTATGGGGTGGTGGTGGTGGTGGTGGGGGGGAGGGGGTCACAAGACGATTTTGGAGGTTGCGAATGCACGATGGAAACTGGAAAAAAAAGAGGAATATGCATTTCTTGTATATATCAGCACATTGTTTATAATATTTATGGCATTTTATTTTTTCTTGTGAAATAATGAATATTCACAGCCTCGAGGCTTCCTGCGGTAATTAATTAAGTGAAAGAAAAAAACTATTTGTTGTCTCAGTTCTGTGTGTGCACGCACGTGTGCGTGCGTGCGTGCGTGCACTGCGCGTGTGTTCGACTGCCTCAGAGGAGATCCAAGTAGACATGCACTTTTTCTCAGGAGGCTCTGTGAGACAGAAAGGTTGACAGCCACCTTGCTTATCCAGCCAGTGGTGGAGTTGCATGTCAGCAGCGTATAAACAACGCCTACAGCGTCTTCTACCAGAGTCGTCCATCTGCGGCGAGGAGACACTGCCCCGTCTTTTTTGTGCGCCACGTAATTGATTCCCTCTCCCCCTTTGTATATGCCCGAGCTCCCCTCTTTTTCTTATTCTTCTGTTTTTTTTTTAATCGATCACGGTCGTTCCAACTGTTTGTTTTGTCTCTTTCAAATAATGAACCCTGGACCCTAGGTGAGGCCCCGGCGGATCCTGGGCCCCCGCGCTAAAGGGCTTTTTTTTGTGAGATGGTGTCACGCTCCCTCGTTCCGTGGCGGCTGCGCACTTCTTATTATTCATGGCTCTCTCTCCGTTTGTTGAGCGGGCCCGGGATCAAACAGGCCGATTTGCCACGCCTGACACCCGCTGCTGCTGCTGTGTGTGTGTGTGTGTGTGTGTGTGTGTGTGTGTGTGTGTGTGTGTGTGTGTGTGTGTGTGTGTGTGTGGGTGTGTGTGTGTGTGTGTGTGTGTGTGTGTGTGTGTGTGTGTGTGTGTGTGTGTGTGTGTGTGTGTGTGTGTGTGTGTGTGTGTGTGTGTGTGTGTGTGTGTGTGTGTGTGTGTGTGTGTGTGTGTGTGTGTGTGTGTGAGAGAGAGAGAGAGAGAGAGTGAGGGAGAGCTGGGCTCTGGTGCAGTAATGACAGGATTTGTTAAACAGTAAATTAATGAATAATGAAATATCCAGCACGCGCCTGCTTTGCCTGCAGCACTGTGCCCCAAGCACGAATTACTCCCGACCGGCACTCGGCTGTCTGCTTGCTGGATAACCTGTGTGTGTGTGTGTGTGTGTGTGTGTGTGTGTGTGTGTGTGTGTGTGTGTGTGTGTGTGTGTGTGTGTGTGTGTGTGTGTGTGTGTGTGTGTGTGTGTGTGTGTGTGTGTGTGTGTGTGTGTGTGTGTGTGTGTGTGTGTGTGTGTGTGTGTGTGTGTGTGTTAGTCTGGATAAGCATTTTTACAGCCCATTGCATGACAGAATGCTGAGGGGCCTTTGCTGATGGGAAACAGCTCTCTCACCTCCTGGCAAAGTGCGACAGAAACACCAAAAACTGACAGACAGAGAGGCAGGCACAGTCCCACAATCAAGCCTTTAAGTGCAGATTTCATAGTCATGTCTATCAAATTGTCCTATTTTCCTTTCCCATTTCAGTCCATGACTGTACCTGAATCAGTGAATCCAGAGCAGCATGGCCCAAAGGTTGGTAGTCTTGTGTGACTTCATGTCATGGTCTTCAACAGTGGCTCACAAGGTGGTGTCCACGGTTATTAAGGGGTCCACAGTAAAAGCTGTCTGTAGCTATACCCTTCTTCTGGACAATCAGGCTTGGCTTGTGAACTTTGCTTTAGACCACCCCGTTATCAGCTTTTAATCAAATCACCCCCCATTTAAGGCTGCTTGTTTTATCAAGGTAGTACACCACAAATTTAGGGAATGACCAGAGTGTAGCCTCACAACACAGCCTACAACACCGCACAACGAGAAACGTTGTGAGCTAATAGATCTGTTATTTCTTGAATATTTTGTTTTGCATTTTTGAAAACTTTTAAAATCTTCGCCAAAATATGGATGACAGGTTTGAAGAGGTTAAAAATGTGAGATAGGCCTGAGACTCCAACACGTACAATGACTAGTAACGGAGCATTGCTTAAATATGGGTGGGCATGTATACAGCAGGTCTATTCCCAATTGTCATCATCCCTGACTTGCGTCGAAAGTCGGTGTTAAATTTGCAACTGGTATGACATTGTCTGCTCTAGGCCTTTTTATCATGAAGAGAGACAGAGGAGAAAGAAAATCGTTGATGTCAATGTTCCATCACTTATTTCACTTTTCACATGCTTCTTTTGCCCAACTGTACACTGGAAGTGCGGATATCCCACCTCCCCCACTTCTGTTGGACCAAATTAGTCGACGCTTATCTAGTGTGCTGCTTAGCAGAAATGGAAATATATGATGTCATATTAGCCTATATGTATATTAGATTAGATTTCTGTGCAACCCCAAAAAAATATAATTTGGACTGGGGACCCCCCACCTTGACAAGCACATGGAATTGTAGGAGTTGAGGCATTACATTTAGTTTGACTCGGTTCACAGATAAATATACTACTGTACAAGCTTGAGCTTGTAGATCGAACATTTGCCTCTTTCTTACGTAATATTTGACAATTTGGCCAATTTGATGTTAAAAAGGTCTTAACAGTCCTTAAATTGTCACTTTAGAAATGTGCAGATACCCTGGCCTGTATTAACTTATACTGTATTTTGGTTTGTTTACTGTTTACTAGGCATGTAACGATATATAGTATATCGATATATATCGATATTAATCCCGACAATATGAATCGTTGAATTTTTTTTTTTTGGGGGGGCTAGTGTGTGATGTGAAATGTGAGCTTTAGTCATATTCCATCATATTCAAGTGCTTTTGGAGAGAAATGATAGTCACTTTCAGTAGTAGAGCACTGTAGAGGGGAGCTGTGTGTGTCTGTGACCCAGGTGATGATGGTCGTTGATACTCATCAAGGAAGGCAATTATGTTTCTGCACTGTCAAAAGTAATGCTACTTTTTTGCAATGTAGTTAAATAAAAAATATCAGGGGGGAAGATAAATTATATAAAATTAAAAAAACGGTAATTTTTCTTTAATATATATATATTTTTTAATATTGTGAAAAATCGTATTGTGAACCTCATATCGTGATACGAATCGTATCGTGAGTTGAGTGAATCGTTACATGCCTACTGTTTACAATGTTGCACATTAAGCAAATAATCTGGGGACCCCCCAGTTTGGAAATCACTAGGGCATAATTACAGACTCTTGTGCATTCAAGAGTTGGCTAGAGAAATGACTTTAACCATATATGATATATTTTCTGTCGGGAAGAAACCATGCACCAAACTCCATCTTGAAGGTTTTAGATTTTCTTTGCATAAATCAGTGGTATTGAACACCCTTTACATCTGTGTGTTGTTTCGAAAATATTGAACCAATGGAAAGTAGTAAAAAGTGCTTTGGACAAAACCTCTTAACTCCATTGGACCCTCAAACTGTCTGCTAAAGGAGCTAAAGGAACTCCACCACCTGCATGCAAGTAATTGACAATATATAAAGTCACGACACCAACTTTGATGAGGCAGTATTGCTTTGTTTTCAAACTATAAGGTTTTCTTAACTTCCTGAAAATTGTATATTTTTCATTTTCTGAAAAATTAACATTTTGGAGTCAGGTGGTTTCTTCCCAATAGCTGAATAATCAAGTCACATCTTTGAAATATCTCGGTGTGGAGTCAGTCCAGGCTTCTGACTTTAACCCTTGTAGTTGTACAGTATGGTAGCAAAGGCTTGTCGATATCTGATGTGAGAAAGCACACAAGGACCCATACAGGGGAAACCCTTTACTTAGTTGTACAGTTTGTGATAAAAGCTTTGTTCAAAGGGGTTTTGAATACTTTTTTCTTTCTCGCGTTCAATACGTATATATTCCGATAAGAATCTTGAATGTTTGTTCAATAACAGGGGTCTCCTCGTCTCTCCACTGACACTCGTAGTTAAAACTCTTTAGGACTTTATTATGGTAGCCTTATGTCCAATTTGGAAGACTTGCTACTAACAAGGAAACAGAAAACATGCAACTTGATTATGGCCGCTATTGGCTTACAGCAGCCAACTGCATGGGCTATCTGATGAGATACACCTTGACCCTCACCCTCAAACAACCATTTGGAGAGTCCATAAAATCAGTATCTCATTGTAAATGGAGGAGCCTACTGTAGCTCCCGCCTCCCGGCAAACAATCTTGTCACATAAGCTTCCTTGACTCATGTGCCTCTCTTCATCTGATTTATTTTAGTTATGAGTGTTCGCATATGGAGCTAGTCCTATTGAAAAGAAAAAAAAATCATAAATAACAAAGATTATAGACATATTAGGGTGAACATTGATTAATTAAATTCAACTGACATTTTGAGAGATTGATGTAGATATTATCTGTTTATTAGCATTAGACTCATTATTCTTCATCCCTCTGCTATTTTGCCTATTGGCCTAAAATAGGCCTATATGTAAATCATATTTTATAATTAATTTCATGATTGTGTTGTTGTCATTGTGGATATTTAGATTGAAGGGAAATCGATTGGCCTATATAGGCTATAGGTATTATTATTATAATTATTATATTGCAAGTGTATAGAGAATGTTACCCATTCACTTGATGAATGGCTTTTGGCTTTCTCGTTAGTAATCAGTAGTCAGTTAATTTGTTTGTTTGTTAGTTTGTTGTTTGTTGTTCCAACCTGTCATATAGCTCATGGACATGGCCGCTGATGCGTTGTGCTGCTCAGAGGATCTCTCTTTCTCCCTTTGTTGAGCACAAGTCGCTCGCGGACATGCGGGTGCTGAACTCTGCACCTGCGTCACGCGGCGTTCCACTCCACGGGTCACACTGCAGCCGCGGGACACAGCACCCCCCACCCACCCTCCTCTCTCTCTATCCCTCTCTCTCTCTCTCTCTCTCTCCCTCTCTCTCAGTCTGTCTCACCATTAGAATACCGGCGCGAGATCCCCACACATAACCGGGGGCCCGCGAGGCATGATTCTATTCCCCTGCGCGAGAGAGAAAGCCTCTTCGAAAAGAGCGCCTCACTGGCTGGAAAATACAGCCAATTATCTCCGTGGAATAAGACAATATCCATCAGCCTTCCGCCCCCCGATCCTCCCCTGCTCTCCTCACCATGTAGCCTATGAAATGACCATGATGCTCGCTGTTGAGTTGTTGGCTATTATGCTTTATCGTACGACAGTGTCAATATTTACAAGCTCACACACGTCACATCTGCAAAGCTGTGACCTTAAGTTGTAGATCTGTGCCTGTCATTGTCATACGAGTACGAGTATAGCCTAAAGACTATAGGCCTATATTCTAGTAGGCCTAAAGACAGTTTTTTCTCTTTTCATTTACACAAAACACAAATGATATTGTTATTATTATAGGCTGTGCATTATCATGCGATGCAATCATTCTCTTCAGGGGAAATAAAACATGTTCTACCTCCTATATAAAAATATCATATTATGTAAGATCATTATAATCATGATCTCAGCTTTTGGATTTGCTTTTTGCTTTTTTCCATTCATGAATAAGCAGCAAATAAAATCAGTTTAGTTTGAATTAAAATGTCTTATGACAATTTGGAATTGCCTTCAGAAATCACAAATAGTTTGTTAGCCACACAGTCAAATTATGTGTTGATTTCTCAATTTGTAACTAGGAGAGTGTATATTTTGTACACTTCTCAGAGTTACATTTATTATGGCATTTTGCATGTGAAGAACATAGGCATGCAGGCATGTAAACTGTCCCTTTAACATCTCACTTATGACTTGAGCGTCCGATCTGTTTTTCGTTTAATTTCATTGATGAGAAGACACCACGCTCACAGTTAGGCCCAACTCATCTACGATTCCAACAATTCAGAAAGTGGACTTTTCACCTTTTCATTTAAAACAAATTAATCAAAGTGAAGTAAATGTTGATACAAAAACTGATCTGGACGTTTAAGTCCAAGCTAAATTGACTGCCTTCAAACTGGGACCATTCATAAACAGACAGGCGAGTGGTGAGTTTGGAGAAAAGGCGCAGCCCACACACCCTGCATAATAAAACACATGGTTTATTATCAATGTGATAGAAATGAAATCACTGGACAATTATAAGCATGTCTACCCATCATCATCATCATCATCCTCATCATCATCATCATCATCATCATCATCATCATCATCATCATCATCATCATCATCATCATCATCATCATCATCATCATCATCACCATCATCTTCATCTTCATCATCATCAGCACCTGACAACAGCTCTAGTGGAACAGAAATAACATTGTTGGATGAGTCTCACCCCCCCCCCCTCCCCCCCTCCCTCACAAAGGTCAAATCACAGATAAATAGGCCCCTACTCCGCACCTATTTACACAACCATTCATTTAAATTAATATAAATAAATATTTACACACATAAATTAAGAACCCTCACTCCTTATCATATGCAGTCACAGACAAACCTGCTTCACAGATACAATGTGTTGTCGCCGGCTCTCCGTTAAAAACCCACACACTTGGACACTGAAGCACGCGAGTAGGCGTGCGTCCACGTGTATACAAAAAACACGAGCAAAACTGGCGAGCGTACACATACACACAGTGTTGTGGATCCGCCGGCTCAGTCTCACAGGATGCAGCTAGAGGGGTGGCGGAGAGAGCAAAATGGACGTAACAATAGCAACCAGCATTTCCTGGTGAGGGGGAGGGGGGGGGGGGGGAACGCAACACAGATGAAAAATCCCTCTGCGGCGCTCTCTGACACTGGCCCACGGGTGTCTTATTTGCTTCCTCTTTTTTTCTCTCTGGGAATCTTCTCCTCCTCTTCCTCCTCCTCAGCCCTGTGTGTGGTATAGGTCAGTCTCAGTGGCATAAAGCTAGAAGTAACGGTGTTAACGGCTCTGTGTCTGTCTGCCTCCACTCTGCCTCCTCGTCGTCCCGTCCACCCCCCCCAAGGTTTCATTTCCGCTGCTTCTCGTCTTTGTCTCCGGCCTTGTTAGTGGCCTCGCCGTGCCGGCCGCCGGGCGGGTTGTTGTTGTTGAGGAACATCTTGTCGAGTCCTTTGAGAGCCTCGCTGAGGTAGTTCTGGAGAGTGGTGAGCGCGGCGCAGAGAGCGGGAGAGCCGAAACCGTGCGTGATGAAGGAGAAGTGGGAGAGGCAGCTCTGGATCCCAGGCTCCAGGATGTGGGAGGGACGCGAGTTGCCCAGTGGAGTCCTGTCCTGGGCCAGCAGGTCTGTGAACTCCTTACACAGCTGTCTGCAGGGAATGGAGAAACATGGTATGTCAGGGATGGAGTATAGCATATTGCAAAATCCTGAGTTTTAACCACTTAAACCCTTTACGTACTGTACGTCATAGGCCGAAAATAGCAGTTCTACGAGCTCACAACACATCGCATTGCTAGTTTGTAGATCTGCTATTTTTGCCAAGAGTTTGGCCCTCACACCTGATCTGTTTTTTACTGGAGAAAACAAGGCGGTGCACAGCCTAGGATATTGCCACCTACACAGCCAGTTATGCCCAACATAGCTTATTTTTTATTTGTGTTAACGGTATTTTACTGTCCTACCATTGAAAAGTAGTATACAGAGAACCCCAACTCAATCTCTGATGTCTTACAGAACTGTGTCTATGGTTGAAAATAAAGAAATTACATGCTATCATAATTCTTCCCTGTTTTCATAGAGAACTAATCAATTTGGAGAACACAGATTTAGAGATTTACGTTAATATAAAAATGTAGCACATCTCTCTTCTATGGCCAAAAATAGGTGCGTTTAGGGTGTAATCGGTTAGTGCATGTTATTCTTCTATTAGCACACTGACTATACTACCAAATTCCAAGATTAGAATCACACTACTTCAACCAACTCACTCAGTGGCAGGTACATAGAATGTTAAAGCAATACATTAAGTTTCAGTATAGGCTGCAGGCCACTCCTATAGCAATTGTTATTTCTTAATGCATTTACAAACACCATATTTGGTGTTTGGTGTCCAATTTAACGATTCATGGACTTTACCGCCTTAAAAATGTTAAAAGGTTGAGCATTTAACATAATTGTAGTGATTTGCTGTATTGGTCCCACTTCATGCTTACACTGTTGCTGTGTAGAATTTGAGAGCACTGTGGTGGTAGTTGTAGTAAAGTGGATGGGGGGGTGGGAGAGGGGACAAGGCTGTGGTGGTAGTTGTAGTAAAGTGGATGGGGGGATGGGAGAGGGGACAAGGATGCCACTGTAAAATACCATAACCACATGAAGCCTATAGTGTCCCTATCAACGCACAATGTGACCAAAATGTGATTTATAACACATAACTCGGATGGCGCTAAGTCTGCTCAAGCGGACTTCGCAACGTTTGGCACGGCAACCCGCTAGCCTAAACTCACTTGGCGGTGCCTCCCGTGGCTCAATTCCGTTTGAGATAGCATGCCTCCATTGTCTAAAGTTTCTAAACTGTTTTTTATTTTTTTTTTTTTTTCACATCGTCAAAAACATGTTGAAAGAAAAGTCAACATGTGCCTTCCCCCCCTTCAAATCACAGTTTGATGTTTTGTCAATAATTTTGGGGGGAGACAGTATTGTCCCTATTCTAGGGAGAACTTTCTGCAAGCAAGCTTATAACTCATCGCAACGTGACAAATCGGCTGTTTTTGAACGACGAGATTTGGTGTAGACCTGGGGGACCATCCAGAATAATCCTAAATCCCTTAAATATTAAATCTATAACACTACATAGACAATCTGATATTTTCCCCCCTTTAATTAGCCTCGGTCCCAGGCTTACTCATCTGCGAAGAGAAAAGCCTGGTCACAACCAGGATACGATATTATTCCGACCAATCACAACACTTGTTTCATTCACGGAGAAAGTAAACTGATTTGTAAAGCATCAACGTCATTTCCTTGAGCGGTACTTCCGCCAAAATCCTGCAACTTCCGCCCAAAACAAATGATAGCCTCTACAGCTTAGGTCTTGCCCAGCGTGCCCTTTAATATATAGGCTTATATCTGCTTGTATATGTTGGTAGAGTATATAAGATCATTCTACCATTACACTTACCACTCGTATGTCCAAAATGCAGTATGTATAAGCAAAACACATATGTAGCTTAAATTATGTAAACTCAGACGTATAAGCTATACTGTACACCAACACATACACTAAACATCACCATTATACTCCTTGATAGTATACGCAGTCATATTGTCAGTGTTCATTTAACTCTGCAGTGTAAAATCTTTGTCCATTTTTGTCCTATATATATATATAAAAATATATAAAATAGAATATTGGTCCTATTCAGTGACTGGACCATGTATTTACACTATATGCTTAAGCGTTACTACAAAGCACACACCCTTACAATTACGTTTTCAATGTGACATTTGAAAGCTGCATCTTCAATAAGGAGTCTACAACTTTAGGGGAATTGCCCACTACAACCAGAACACTGTTCCTCTTTGATAGATTTTAGGAAGGAATAGTCGGGAAAACAACCTTCTACCTCACCATCATCCATCCTTCATGTTAGGGCTGGGCAATATTGATATAGTTATATCGATCTCTGATTTTAATCACTTACGCTCCATTTTATACTTTCAAAAATGTTCCAAATCTTCACAAATAGTGAAAAATAGCTGATCTCCAAGCTTGCTGATAGACCATCGTCTTACACAAACATTAAATTCCCATTGACAATGAATGGAGACTTTTCGTCATGTGGATGAGCAAATCAGCAATATTTATCCTACACAAAGTTCCCGTTGACAATGAATGGAGAATTTACGTCATGTGTGTCTGAGCAAATGGACATGTTATGTCATAATGACGTATGATGATAGGAGTGCCCCTCACTTCACACGGGGAGTGTGATTTTAGCTATTTTGGAAAATATTTGCAAAATGTGAAATTTGCATGTGAAAATATTATTGTCACAATAGCGATATTTGTAATTAGGTCAAACTATATTGTGATATTTAATTTAGTAATATCACCCAGCCCTTGTTAAATTTAAACAAATCACCAAATGAACTTATAGGCCTCAGAAATTTTGGAATCACAGACATGCACCCCCCCTGCTCGCTCTCTCTCTCTCTCTCTCTCACACACAGGCGCACGCACCCCTATAAGCAGCCTAGGGGCAGAGCTACAGCGATGAGTGACAGGCTGGGTTGGGTGAGCCCAGCTGGGGTTAGGGGGTCGGGAGTAGAGAGGAGAAGCTGCCACCCCAGGGCTACACTCAAGGCTCCGACTGTTGTTTTTTGACGACTTGAAACACTCCACTGCTAAATAATGAATTTTTAACAGGCGAGTACCAACTCACCACGTTGGAACAGGTTCGGATCTGAGCATCAAACGTCCACACTGCTCAACACACATGGTGTTGTGTATACATAAGAAGAGGTGTATGAGTGTGCGTGCATGATGCATGCAAGTATAGGCAGGCACATAGACACACACACACACACACACACACACACACACACACACACACACACACACACACACACACACACGCATGCATGCATGCACACGCATGCACACACACACACACAGATGGGTGAACATATAAAGTACAAACCGTTTTTTTTGTTTTGGTATCTTATTGTTCTGATCAGAACATTCTGTTTTTATTTTCTTTAAAGTTTCATGGGCAGAATTATTGAATAATAAAATTGATAAGATAAGAATTTTGTGAAAATGTATGTGATAGACGGAGTATACTCAACCCAGAATTATTCAAAGACTGCTTAAATATTCAAGAATTATTGTCTTTTTCCTTATAGGCTAAATCAGTTTGTAGACCAAATCACTGATTCAGATAATCAGCGCACCAGTTAATTTACTCAACAAAGCAGCCATATGGAAACTAAAGTGTTAGGCCTATTTTTATTTATTTAGGCCTATGTGAACTGTAAGTTAAAACCTTTAAAAATGTTGCCCATCAAACAAATCTCATGGGAATAAAGGAGGATTGATGGAGGACAGGCTATGCTATACACTGACTATACCAATGTGTATAGAATGAATTTTAATTACACAGTGTCATGGTGTTAATTGGTATTTAAAGAAAGAAAGAAAGAAAGAAAGAAAGAAAGAAAGAAAGAAAGAAAGAAAGAAAGAAAGAAAGAAAGAAAGAAAGAAAGAAAGAAAATAAAAAGGGGGAATTTAACTTTCAAGGCAGGCAGTGATCATTTTTGGGGGGATTTTGTATCGTAGATGCCAGGGCCTATACCTGACCTATCTCAAGTTTCAACTCACCAATCGCATGTGACCGAAGAAAAAAAATCACTTCCAGTTTCCTTCAAAGTATAAAGTCCATTCGTTGTAAGTTTTGTAACATGGATGTAGGCTATATGCAATATGTGGCCTATAATGCATGTGTGGGTTTGTATACTGTGTAGCCTATACGCTACATGCCATCTGCTACTGCCTAGTATACATAGCCTATATGACTCACTTTGTTGCCAGTAGCATGTTTTTCCGCGCGTGGAGCTCGTTGGGGTCCGCGTGCTGCCGGTTGAGGTACTCGCTCACGGCTTTGGTGGGAAACTCCGTCTCGCAGATGTATCCGAAATCCCGAGCCAGATGGACCGCTTCACCTGAAAGGAAATTGTGTGTCAACGACGGCACATATTTGATGGGCACATATAAGGCCTAAATCTACATTCTGCCTGGAATGCCAAAATGGATATAGGCCTATATTCGATTGTTTATACTGGCTATATATATTATTTCAAATGTCATTATATATTTCTCTAGC
Organism: Electrona antarctica; assembly: GCF_951216825.1. Taxonomy (NCBI): domain Eukaryota; kingdom Metazoa; phylum Chordata; class Actinopteri; order Myctophiformes; family Myctophidae; genus Electrona; species Electrona antarctica. The sequence goes on from NC_136798.1 coordinate 22,507,494, forward strand.
GAAGTTGTTTGACAATATAGTGTTTTAGGTTATTATCTTATTATCTATAGGCTGCTAGTCTATAGCCGCTATAGGCCTAAAAGCCTATAGGCTATAATATACCGTACCTTCTACTAGAGATGTCAGTAATGTGACATTGGCAGCCTTGCGTCTTCCAGCGGGTAAATTCAGTCCAATCTTCTCCAGCTTCTCTCTCAGAGATCTTCCACCGTTTTTGGACTTTGCTCTATACGAAAATGAAATTAATTATTTAAAACGTGTGCGACACGATGTGGGTTCAGTTTTATAGCAGCAGGCGTGGTGGTTAAAGAGGGCCCGCATGCATTTCTTACCTTCTCAGCACGCCTCCCAGCAGAGAGGCGTTGAGGCACTCGGGTGGGGACAGTCTTCTCTGCACCTCTCCCACGGTCACTTTGTACTTGGAGGTGGAGCTGAGCAGGGACAGGCGGCCCGGCACCGAACAGAACACCTCGTTGATGTTCACGTTCAATCCGCCCATCAGGCCGTCCTTCCCCAGCATCAGAGAGCCCATGCTCTTCATGTGTGGCATCGGAACTGAACCAAGGAACAAAGGTCACGACATAACGTTACGTTAGCCTGTATCTCATGTTGTCTCTCTGTCCCTCATGCTCTCACGCACGCACGCACGCATGCACACGCTCTCTCTCTCTTTCTCTCTCTCTCTCTCTCAAACTTTGATTAGCTGGATCGTGAGGGCGGCCTCCTCCTCCTCCTCGACCTATAATGAAGCACAGCTTGCGCCGGGCATTTACCGTTATTTAATGTCGCGAGACATTCCTCATTACGGTTATCGATCGTTGATTGACTCGCGCTTCCCAAATCCCAAAGTCGCATTAACCACCTCCCCGTCTCTTTTCCACGGCCGGTTAAGATCCCACCGCGAGAAGCTTCTTCATCCGATCCGTGTTAATGCTCGCGCTAATGGCGTGTAAAAGCATGGCAGGCATGCATGCAGGCGTCGCGCGGGGCCAGCCCTGTGCGAGGGGTTTTGATGGCTCCGCGGGGGATAATACCGCAGATTAGCTTCTAAACGAGCTCACGAGATCTCCGTGAGCGGTGCCATTTATTACATCAGCGGCTTAAATGCCCCGCGGGGAGCTTCACTCACTCAACACCCCGTAACTAAATCACCGCACATCATCAGAGAGAGGACCCCATGTCAAACACTCAGGCACACTTTGTGACACACTCGGTGCCAAGTGGGTGCCAATCCAACCGAGCAGGAATATCAGCATAACTCAGTGGTTCTCAATCTCAGACCGTCAGACGTATTCATGTCAAGGATCCCTGAATATATAGCTTAGTTCATTTGGACCCCCATGTCACCACCCCCACAAGAGATTTGTATCTCTAGCAGATCTACATGCTCACAGTGCATGATTGATGCATGCAACAGTGAGCTTGTGGGTCGGCTATTGAACAGCCAAGCGTATAGTTGAAGTGGTAAAACTGATTCAGATGCTTTTTCAACTAATTTAGCTGTGGGCCCCATGAGAACCACTCTCCTGTCATTCTTGAATCAAATGTTCATTTAAAAGGCACAAATCCAACACAAAACCCAAATCTTGCGTGTGTGCATGTGTGCGCGTGTGTGTGTGTGTGTGTGTGTGTGTGTGTGTGTGTGTGTGTGTGTGTGTGTGTGTGTGTGTGTGTGTGTGTGTGTGTGTGTGTGTGTGTGTGTGTGTGTGTGTGCGTGCGTGCGTGCGTGCGTGCGTGCGTGCGTGCGTGCGTGCGTGCGTGCGTGCGTGCGTGTGTGTGTGTGTGTGTGTGTGTGTGTGTGCGTGTGCGTGCGTGTATACCTTTCTTAATTACTGATTGATCCAGGATGCTCATTCCGTTGTCATCGACCTGTTAGTCAGAGCAAAGATGAACATATATACACAGCATTAGAATTTCACTGAAGAATAATCGTATAGTTTAACCTTTCTGGCAAATAATTGGTCATAATATGGACATGGGATTCAGTCAGCAGTAAAACATTATAGGCCTATGTATTGCACCATGGGAGCATCTTTATGTCGTTAAAGTTCTTTGATATTAATGTCCCCGACCCCCGTGACTGTGGGCCGTCAAATCCGGCTGATAGTTTGGATTGAGCTCATGTGTTGCATCTTTCTGTGTCTCATGAACCTCTTCTAAAGTTCTCTAGGAACCATTATTTAAATCATGATCATCATCTTGTGAATTAATCAAGTTCCTAATCACCTATATGCACTGCATGGGAGCCTATCATAATACTAATACTAATACTAATACTAATACTAATACTAATACTAATACTAATAATTATTATTATTATCGCAATAAGTGGTAAACAAAATTAGAGCCCATTGCCATTTATATATATATATATATTTTTTTAACAGCAATTATTTGGCTTATGGCCTCAATTCTACAAAGCTTATAAAGCAATATTATACATTTCACAAATTTGTGAAATGCAATTCAGTTTATTGTGCACAATTTGTATCTTTCAATAGGCATGCAGTTCTATTAAATACTTGGTAATAATAATATGCATACGCATACGGTAGCATATGATAATAATAATAATACTGTATAGTAATAATAATCATAATCATAATCATAATCATAATCATAATCATAATCATAATCATAATAATTCTTATTATTATTATAATTATAATAATAATCATAATTGTAATAAAGAAATCAAGTCTGGTGTTCTGTGTTATTAAATTATGTCAGACAAAATGTGTAAGTCTTTCTCATTCAGTGTTGTTTATTGTTTGTTAACATGGCATTGGCTAATTCGTGTGTCAGTATAGTACAACATCACATTTGAGCTCCATTTAGCAATTTGAACCTCAACCGATATAACCAATATGGAGATTGTGCTATTGTGCCTCTTTTAAGACCGTTTTGTTATCTTGAGGCCATTTGCATTATATGCTATACAGTGGTGACCCCGTCCGTGCACAGCCCTGGGGGGGATTCCAGTTCTTTGCCCATATACCCTATGAATGATACATCATGGCAACATTAAATTATATACATTTTGTGATTTTGGTCAACCGTTATTCGGCATTCCTTGTAGATTAATTACAATCAATTGTAATTAACTTTCAATGCATTATAGCCTAAATATAGAAATATAGCCTATAGGCCTATACCAGCATCAGAACCTGCAGTGTCACATCGTTTGACAATTGCATATGCAATTCCTGAACGTTGTCTTATCGACAGTCGTTAAATAACGTTGGAAATTGTGTATAGGCCAGTGGTTCTCAAAGTGGGGTCCTTGACTCCTTGCCCTTGGGGGGTGTTCCATAATCCAGGGGGTCCCGCTACAGTATCATAATCAGTTTAGCTCGACTTCTCCTCTTGTTGAAACAATCTTGCGCGTGTGTGTGTGTGTGTGTGTGTGTGTGTGTGTGTGTGTGTGTGTGTGTGTGTGTGTGTGTGTGTGTGTGTGTGTGTGTGTGTGTGTGTGTGTGTGTGTGTGGGTGCCAAATAGCTACATGATTTGGGCCGGGGGTCCTCCTTGGACTGGTCATGAAAAGCTTGAGAACCACTTTAGGCAACCCAACCCATAATGTGTAAGCCGTGATGACCACATGCATGCACAGTTGCACACTGACCTGACCATCGTCCATGCCGTGCAGGCCGTGCAGCAGTCCATCGGACATGCCGTGCTCGAGTCCCGGGTGAGTGGAGTGGAGCAACACGTCGGGCCGCCGCACGCCACCATAGTCCCGCCGTGGGTCCAGTCCGGCCAGCTGCAGCGAGGCTCGGGGCTGGGCCAGCAAAGAGGAGCTGTCCATGCGCTCCCCGGCCGTGTCCTGTCGCTGCCGCGCGCCCCACGCGCCCTGCTGCGTCTGGTGCAGGGAGTTGAGGGAGTAGGGGTCGCTGACATGGGAGTACGGGTCCTGGCTCTGGTAGTGAGCTAGCGGCTGGTACGGAGGAGGGAAATACGGAGGCTGGAAGTCCGAGGAGGGCGCGTGAGAGAGCGGCGGTGCGCTAGAGTAGGGTCCCGCGTGCGAGCCCAGCTGGGACAGGCGCGAGCTGTGGCTCGGGACGCCGTCATGCCGGTCCTTCGGGAGGCGAAGAAAAATCAGATGAAAGGAAATAAATGAATGAACCCGTGGTGAAAAGGACCCAAACGTCCTGCGTGGACACAGACAGCCAGGCCTGCATGGAGTGCATGCCTGGGACACCATAAGCCATCTCACACAGCACATATATAGCCAGTTCTGCATGCAAACTTAAAAGGGTGTCATATAAGAACAAAGCATAATCCGTCCAAATGAAAGCCTATGACGGGTTACATGCGCCATATAGACAAAAAAAGAAAAAGAAGAAGAAGAAGTTGCATCAGAAATTTTAATTCTGTTACTTTGTGCAGAACGAAGGCAAAGCTAATAATCAGCACATTTTGAGATAAACTATATAGGCCTACACATTCCGCAGCCACAAAACTCACCGTGGTGGAATATGAGTGGACTAACATCTGTTTACCGTCTTGCTGTCTGCGCTGCCAACAGAACAAACCAACCGCGGGCTCTAGCCAAATAACGGCAAGCAGTGGGACTATTATATTATACTATAATAGACCAGTACTAGAACACCGGAAACCACGCACAGAAGCACGGGGTGCAGAAATTCATAACATAAACGCACAGACAGGATTAATTCCAGATTCTTATTTTTTTCCTAGTCTCGTATACAGAACCTTCCTCAGCCCGAAGCTCGCGCCGCTCCTCTGTGTGCGTGTGTGTGTGTCTCTGTGTATGTGTGTGTGTGTGAGTGCTCCCGCCTCTACCCCGGTACGGTGTAATTGCTATTCATGACTGAGACTTACAGGAATATTAATGCGCGCACCACTAGGCAGAGGACTGGCGACACACCAAGCATGAAAGCTCTCGCGCAACCCCGAGTGACGTTTCACGCGAAAAGACAGTGCGCGTGCAGAAGGAAGGAGAGAGCTGTCTCTCTCTCTCTCTACCAACCAGGTGCCAAAATCTACCCCCCTATACTGTCCAAAAGTTGTGCATTTTGGGAACCTTTTACGCTCACACAATTGGAGCAGGAAAGGAAAGCGCACACTGGCATAATATTAAAACTATATGTCCCTGGAACTTGAAGCCATCAAAAAACAAACAAATAAAGAATATGCAAAAATAGCAAAAATGTCCAAACTTGGTTAAACTTTATCTCCCCAAATTGCTCCTCAAGCCAAGCATGAAGCAAAATCAAACTTTTAATCAGCCCTGGTAAACCACAAACCGCAGGGACTTTTGTCTATCTAGGCCAGAATAACCGACCCAGCACACCCACAGCTGTTTTTGACAGCCTGCTAAAACACCCACAACAAGTGAAAGTAACCGTGGGGGTGAAAGGGGACATGCGTCACGCATGCGGCATGTCCCTTTCAAGCATACAAATACTGTGTAGGTTCTTTTCACCGGTGACTTCTCGACTCGCCGGACGCCAGTTAAAACCTAAACAGTGCTAGTATTATTCCGTATAAGTGCTCCATAGTCCTCCACCGTCACACCGTGAGAGAGAAGCCATGTGCGGCACGAGACATGGGCGTCCCACCGAGATGATCCAAAGGCCTCGCCACTTGCCCTTTCTCCGCTCTTTGTGCTCGAGCCCATTCAGCGCGAGCCTGATGCATAGTTTCACCCAGCGCGTGGCACTTTTCTTTTTTAATAGTTCTGGGACCAAAGCCAAATGATTTACATATAGTTCTTCTGACACATGCTTCGTTTCTAAATCTCGGCTAGATTTTGATTTATTTATTAGACAATTTAAGTGTTCGACTTTTTGAGGGAATTGAAATAAGGCATACCTTATTTTCTTTGAAGAAATACAACAAAACACCGTAACCGTTAAACAGTGACATTTTAACCTAAAATTATTCACTTATCTATACTATAATAATAATAATAATAAAATAATAATAATAATAATAAAACGAATTATCTAGGCTAAGGACAACATCTCTTGATTGGTTTCCAAAAAAGTGCACACTAACTGCAAAATAATCAAGTGACACTCAAACAAAAAATACGAGTGGATATTCAAATATTGGCACAGTGTAGAGTACACTATGTTAATTAAATAACAATTCATGCATTGTAAAATCAGGGATAATTTCCAAAATACATAAGCAGCTGGACATTACCTCATAAATATCTTCATACTTGACATTCTCAACTAGCTTCCACAGCATGGTCGCTCTCTGGTGTCTGTAAACTGAATGCACCCAAGTGAGAGGTGGATGCCTCAACTCTCTCTCTCTCTCTCTCTCTCTCTCTCTCTCTCTCTCTCTCCCTCTCTCACACTCATTCTCCCTCTCCATCTCTTTGTCTCTCTCCGCCCCCCTCCATGCAAGCAACTGAAGCAAGCAGACCTTATGAATGGGAAATCCCTATATAGAGTATTACTGGTGATGTGGGGAATGCATGGATAGCTTTTAGGGATCATAAACTATTGTACTGCTAATGAAATAATTGTCCATGTAAATAAATCAAATGAAATATAAGCACTATACAAGACATACACCTGCCTGGGGGTGCGCAACTTTGGTGATGCTTTGAACTTGTAGCAGTCAGGCCAGTCAGAGATGCATGTGATGCAGTAAGTATAGCAAATTTAATTTCAGTGCAAATAAAATTGGTGGCACAGAGCCAGACACGTATAAAGCTAGATACAGCCAGTCCAATAATTCTCTTGACTATTAAGGGTATAGGTTCACTGTATTTCAGTTAAAACTAATTACCACTGACTTAAGTGGAATGATGTGTTCTTTTTCCAGCACACAGCAGAACTATATAAACTACAGAAAACCATGATCAAATCTATTGATATCAGTGGATGATTTAGTGGACCTGCGTTATCATTGCTTAATTCATGGCATTGCTGCACAATACCCACTCCATGCAATGCACTATGATGTTCTGAATTATAATTTAGTTGTCCATGCAGTTTGTGTTTCCTATTGCAGTGGAGGTGAATGACAATGTTGAGTTGTGATGAAATGAGATGTGTGGTATAGGATCATGCAGCGTCAGAGTTTAATGTATAGGGTAACGTAACATAGCAAACATACATAACATAATTGGGCAGTGCCATTGATTTGTTCCTTATATCATTACCAATAGGCACTACATGCATATTATGCACAATTAACCTAGATATTATTACTTGGTATACCTTATTTCTATTACCTTACATCATTTTCACCTGCGGTAATTGCAAGATTGCTTTCCCCTTACATTCTGTACAGTCAGCATATAGTTAGCTTAAATCATCACACCTTTTAAATATTATGAATGTGAGGTAAAATGGTAGAATATTAGGCAGGGAGAACATAGATTATTGGTACATATGACTATGTGTATATATGAGTACTTCCACTTCACTAGTGTTGAACAAAGAACAAAATAAAAACAAGTTAAGGAGGAAAGCCTTTGAGTTGATAGGCAGCCTCATACGCCATGGTTCATAGATTTGATTGATTATTGGCCAGTGTGATATGTTGCCATGAGGCCTCAAATTTCACACTGCTTGCCTTGAACCAATCCTTCTCTTACCCCTGTGAATTTGCTCAATAATGTGTAAACTGCACCCCCTGGTGGCTCAACAGCTTATCTTCAAGCTCTGCTATGCAACAGTCACTTTGAGGTACCAACTGTCTCTTGCTATTTCCAAAAAAGTGTTCTATATTGTCAGATGCACTTTTAAAAGGATTTCCCAAATGTTCAATTGTGTTGTGTAAATCAGGGATAAACAAACCTGTCCATGATGCCAACTACCCCTCTGGCAGCGATGCTGTGTCCCCCTAGTTAAAGATTGGCACAACAATTATTTTACATTATCAATAACATGGCCAAAATAGGGAGGCCAGGTTGAAAGTGGATAAACTGGCAATATATTTTAAAGATTGATTTCCCCCCTCCCCTTTCCAGTTAGCCCCCCCCCCCACTCGCCGTCCCTATAAGCGAAGCCCACACTTTTTTCCCCTTGGGAGCCACTTTCAAAATGACCAGTGCAACAAGATCTACCCACCAAAAAAATGATCAGATCCAATTGCTGAAATTTGTTTAAAAATACCCGAGGGGGTTTTAGAATAGCAGCGCTATAGCGTTACATAAGACATAAGACAAACACACTTGGGATGGGAAATAGAGGGGAAATGAAATTGGTAAGGATTTTCTTTATATAACTTTGTAATGCTATACTGGCGTTTGTGCACAACAATCTTGAAAACAAAGTATTGCATTGTGGGTTTGAGCTGAAAGGCCCTTCTAAATGTCAGTAAATCAAGTCAACTTAATTCAAGTGTCAGATGCCAAAACGTTTATATATATATATATATATATATATATATATATATATATATATATATATATATATATATATATATTGTTTAAGATCATGTCATGTGTTCTTCCTGCACAGCCTTTCAGGGATCTACTATCGCGATCTATCTTTTGGGCAGGGGAAGGCAGGGGAAGGTAACCCCACTTTGAAAACCAGTAGTCAAAATGGAGCATTGTGTCTTATGATTGAATTGGTTGAAGTAGAGTCGCTCATCTTGTACTGAACTCCGAATCGTGGGATATGTCCTGACCTAAATATCGCTGAAGTGTACACTATACAGGCCAAATAGGCCTACAAACAATCATTCCACACAACTTATACTACCGGTATCATAGGCCTACAGTAAAACTGTGTATAGACCCAACAGTGTGTTTTTGAGTGGTGCAACCACTCCAAGGAACAGCAATGTCCTATGTCCCTCCCTCTGTCCTAACCTATGTCTCTATGTCACAATGTTTAGCGTACCAGTAGGGGCAAAAGTGGCGCTGTTGTGCTAGAAACAGAGAGAGAGAGAGAGAGAGAGATAGTGTTGCACTGTTGCCTGCTAATTACAGAGAGAGAGAGAGAGAGAGAGAGAGAGAGAGAGAACCGGGCTGGAACCGGGCTGGCAACCTGGGCGCGTTCCTGTGGGTCTGGAAGTTCCGGGGACCCCCACACGGAGTTGCATCACTCAGTTCACACGGGTGTGATTTTTAAGGTCTAATGTCAGACAGAATAAATTGCTCACATCCCAGTTTCTCATTTTTGATTATTGGGTAAAAACTTGTTTCTATCTTAGGTATACCTTAAAAAAATGCCGCATCATTCACAGTTTTACACAGCACACATCATTGGTATTCTTTACTTCTTAAGCCTTTTATACTTTAAAAATGTAAAAGAAAGGAAAAGGATGATTGACATGTTGGGATGAAGCTGGGTTGAAAGTGATTTACTCTGAGAATGTAAAACATCACACCTGAGTGAACTGAGCGGTGCAACTATACATTTATTTATAGTTACTGTACTGTACATGTGCTCTGTATACTGTATTGTAGTGTACTGTGCTCTCTACTTTGATTATTTTTGGGAAAAATCCTCGGGAAATGACAGAGGGGGTCCCTGGAACATCCAGACCCACAGGAACGCACCCAGGGTGCCGGCCCGGTTCCGGTGAGCCGCCCCGTGTCCGAAACGGTAGAGAAATGACAGAGTTACCGTGTGGGCGTCCCCGGAACATCCAGACCCATGTATGCAGGAACGGCGCACAGAGTACTGTAGTGTAGTGTATCTCTGTGCCACTTTACTCTGTGCTGTACTCTACTGGCCACTTTAGGTGTTGCAGCTGTCCGTGCTCAGACAGACACGTAGGCTATACAGGGACATGTATAGGGACACACATAGCATGCGTAATGGAGCGGAGGCAGTGGCACCGCTCAAAAAAGACCCATAAGTGGTTCACATCAGGTCAGGTTCAAATGAGGCCTGAGTCAAGCGCTAATGAGGTGGTGCATGTGGTGTACTGACTCATATGGCTGCATGCTGCCTATGGGTCTCTAAAAGCGAGTGCCTATACTGTATGTGAATGTGTGCCATGGTTACCATGGTTAAGGTCCTTTGATGTTTGGTGGTAAAATGCCGCTGAGGATATCAGACATGAATGTTTAAGAAGAACGGCTGTTCTCTGGAGTGACCCTCTGCCAAATCCCCCCCCCTGTCTGTCATTCTCATACTGCTATCATTAATTCTCTTTCTCATTCTATGCACGCTCGGTCCTTCCATGTCTGTCTTTCATTCTTTCACTCGTCTCTCTCTCCCGCTCTCTCTCATTATCTCTCTTTCCCTGGTTCTTTCTTTTACTCGTTCACATATACTCTCACATTTCCTTCATATCTCCCTCTCTTTTTCTTTTTCTATAGGCTATCTTGCTTCCTTCTCTGTCTACACTCTATCATGCCCTTCTCTTCTCTGTTCACGCTTTCGTGTAGTCGTGTACGAACGCACGCACGCACGTGCACCAGTGCCGTGCCACTGACACACGGCAGGGCATATGACAGTTAGCAGTGACAGATGTCCTGACAGTCTGGAAGTCTGCAGGCATGGTTGTGTTTGTCCTCCTGCAGGGCTCTGACATACGATGCATCAGCATACATTAGCCTACACTGCTTCACATGACACATTCCACCCCGCCGTTTGTTCCAACCACTTATAAATGATATAGGCTATACATCATCATTCATCACCACTATATGCGCACAGTCTTGCGGAGGTTTTTTGTCTGCCCTGTTTGTATAATGTTGGTTCCACCTGCTCTGCTGATCTTCCTTTAGGTTGATTTATAGGCTACTCTGTCGTGCAAGCGTTGTGAGCTTGTAGATGGGCTCTTTTCGGCAAGCGACATCATAGGCTTTGAGCAGCAACACTCATATACTTCATATACAGTTATATTTGGCGGCCCGGAATGACTATAAATGAAAACAGAGTAGACCTAAAGACAGTTTCATCCTTTATTTTGATCACTACAAAGTTGCAAGTGAATCATCAACATAGGCTACTCTTTGTATCCTACAATGGCGAACGAATAACTTTTACATGTAGACCAACATAATGATTCAACCAGTGTAGTATTTATGAAATACTAGTCTAAGACGTTTGTACCCTGGCCTACAGTCAGTGCACAACCACAGTGAGGTGAGACGTTATAGGTCAGCTTCAATGAAGCCTGGTTGCATTACAATAGTTGACCACTAGGATGTGCTAGAGTATCACCAAAAAATAACCTGAACGTATGAAGCTCAGAATGGAGACCACAGCACAGGAGTTTGGATTTGACAGTACAAATAATTTCGTATGATGTCCCTTAGGTCAGCAGTTTTCAGCCCAGAGAGTTGCACACATACGTGTGTGTGCGTGTGTGTATGCATGTTTTTATGTTTCTTAGCCTACTGAGATTATAGCAGCTATATGTTTTTTGTTTCATCAAACAGCAGCAGTAATTTACATTTTGAAATCCAAAGACAGTTTGAAAGGAGATTTCCAGATGCCTATATTATAGAACATATGGCCTCCGAATAATCTTCCACCATCATCAACAGTCTCTCTCTCTCTCTCGCTCTCTCTCTCTCTCTCTCTAATTTAAGTTTAAAATTAGTCCCCGAGCCACCAGGGGGAGCTCACGCACACACATAATAATAATATCCTATGGCCTGCATATCCCACTTTTGTGATTGCCTTTCCTGCAGATACATTGTTTTTGGAGCACTGTAATTTCCATGGTCAGGTATACATTGCATGGATGTAGTATACTGGAGTCATACTGGATGTACTGGACTGAATCAAAGCGGTGGTTTCAGCACTAGATGTGGACAGCACAAGCGCTTTCAGCACCTGGACAGCATACTAAGCACCTGCTAAAGGACATGAGGCATTTCAGCACCTGGGACAGCGCTACTAAAGCTGTTCAGCACAGGTGACTGCTGAAACCCCCTCAGAGTGATTGTCGCTGTCCACACCTCCATGGTGCTGAAACCACAGCTTTAATTCTGGTCATATTTCAACAATAGAGTCTAGTGCTTTGCCTTCAGCAACACACACACACACACACACACACACACACACACACACACACACACACACACACACACACACACACACACACACACACACACACACACACACACAGAGAGAGAGAGTTCTCAAATGATTGCTATATGAGCATTTGTCAAGTTTGATTTGAAGTTAATCGTTGTCTTTTGTCTTTCTTGACTATTCTAGACAGATATACAGTGGCTATTTCACCACCTTTATACCTGGTCAGGCAAATACAGATGGCAGGATCCGCAGGCACTACATAGCTGGGTCTGAATTCGTTATAATCGTGCACTTGGTGACAAGTCTTTGATTTTTGGTATGGTGGTAGGTATGGTTATAAGGTTTTCAAAAACCATCGCAAACAAGTTGGGAGCGCCCCCTAGTGGTCTGTTTGCAATGAATCTAATATTAAATGGGTCAGTCTATGGTTAAAAACCATAATAATTGATAGAGATTTTTCAATGGATTCTATTAGTATTGGGTGTGCTAAATAACATACTAAAAGATTAGGAAAAAATAACTTCTGGAAAGGCATCATTTTCAAGATGGCGTCCACGATGGCTGCCGGGAGCTTAAAATGCCTATAAACTGGGATTTAATACATAAAAAATCATAACAATTATGCACTTGGTGACAAGTTCTTGATTTTTGGTATGGTGTTAGGGATGGGCATTAGGTTTTCAAAAACCATCGCAAACGAGTTGGGCTCGCCCCCTAGTGGTCTGTTTGCAATGAATCTAATATTAAATGGGCCAGTATATGGTTAAAAACCATAATAATGGATAAAAGAAAAAAATCAATGGATTCTATTAGTTTTGGGTGTGCTAAATAACATACTAAAAATTTACGAAAAAATAACTTCTGGAAAGGCATCATTTTCAAGATTGCGTCCACAATAGCTGCAAAATGCCTATAAAGCTTGGATTTAATATGTAAAAAAAAAAATAATAATAATTGATAAAAATAGATTTTCCAATGGATTCTATTAGTATTGGGTATGCTAAATAACATATAAACATTTTGGGTGAAAATAACTTCTGGAAAGGCATAATTTTCAAGATGGCGTCCACAGTGGCCTCAGTAAGCTTAAAATGCCTATAAACTGGGTTTTAATACATAAAAAATCATAACATAATCATAACATTTTAGATTTTTGGCATGGTGTTAGGTATGGGAATGAGGTTTTCAAAAACCATCGCAAACGAGTTGGGCTCGCCCCCTAGTGGTCTGTTTGCAATGAATCCAATGTTAAATAGGCCAGCATTGGATTCATTGCAAACAGACCACTAGGGGGCGAGCCCAACTGGTTGCGATGGTTTTTGAAAACATTATGCCCATACCTAACATCATGCCAAATATCTAAAACTTGTCACCAAGTGCATAATTGTTATGATTTTGTATGTATTAATCCCAGTTTATAGGCATTTTAAGCTTACTGAGGCCACCGTGGACGCCATCTTGAAAATTATGCCTTTCCAGAAGTTATTTTCACCCAAAATTTTAATATGTTATTTAGCATACACAGTACTAATAGAATCAATTGGAAAATATATTTTATCAATTATTTTGTTTGTTTTTTTACATATTAAATCCCAGCTTTATAGGCATTTTGCAGCTATTGTGGACGCAATCTTGAAAATGATGCCTTTCCAGACGTTATTTTTTCTTAATTCTTTAGTATGTTTTTTAGCACACCCAATACTAATAGAATCCATTGAAAAATCTCTTTTATCAATTATTATGGTTTTTAACCATAGACTGGCCCATTTGATATTAGATTCATTGCAAACAGACCACTAGGGGGCGAGCCCGACTTGTTTGCGATGGTTTTTGAAAACCTTATACCCATACCTAACATCATGCCAAAAATCAAAAACTTGTCACCAAGAGTATAATTGTTATGATTTTTTATGTATTAAATCCCAGTTTATAGGCATTTTAAGCTCCCGGCAGCCATCGTGGACGCCATCTTGAAAATGATGCCTTTCCAGAAGTTATTTTTTCCTAATTTTTTAGTATGTTATTTAGCACACCCAATACTAATAGAATCCATTGAAAAATCTCTTTTATCAATTATTATGGTTTTTAACCATAGACTGACCCATTTAATATTAGATTCATTGCAAACAGACCACTAGGGGGCGCTCCCAACTCGTTTGCGATGGTTTTTGAAAACCTTATAACCATACCTACCACCATACCAAAAATCAAAGACTTGTCACCAAGTGCACGATTTTGTTGATTTTGAACGAATTCAGACCCAGCTAACACAATAAACTGACTATTTTCTGCACCACAAATTTCATTTATGTATTGTTGAAAAAACGACGTTGGAGATCAGTTCATCATATTTGGGTAATGTTGCCACCACTTCTCGATTAAAATCTGGAAATATGTATTGAGAGTTGATTTGAATTTCTCACTCACCCCAGGATGATCACTACATTACCATTGACATCTCTCAGAGCAGCGAGATTGGCTGATGGCAATGGAGGAAGGAATGGATGTATGTCACCCTATCTGGTGTAGTTTAATTTACTTTCATTGTCAAGTAGACTATAGCTACTATATGTTCAATGATAATAACAAATTCCCACCTTTTGGTATGCAACTGGCATGGCACTGAGTGAACAACAAGGCCACCATCACACCACCTGGCAAGGGCACTCGTCATCTAGCGCCCCAGTAAGGCACAGCTCATGGGACTCAAGCCAGCTTCTGTTTGCACGCCTGCCTTGTTTTCAAGTGATGTAAAAACTTGGCTATTGCATTTGTTGTAAAACCGTTCTTTATTTCAATCAATTCAACAGTTATAAGTTATAATACAATTTCAACGACATCTTAGTCAATACAGAGACTAAACAAAATGTATGGTTTTGCAAACAACACACAAGCTAGTGAGTTGTTTTTGTTTGTTTTTCTCTCTAACTATGCTTGACATTCAAAGCAGAGTCTTGCTACAAACTATACTTAGTCACAGTCATCAGAACATTACAGCTGTAAGCCTGAACTCAGGAGGATGCACTTTGCAAGTGCTCAAGAAAGAACGGCAGTTTAAAACAGCCAGGTAACAATCCTTATACATCCACCCATCTATCCAGTAAGTCTGGTCAGAAATGCAAAAAAAAACAAAATAAAAAACACATCATGTGGGTGGTGTATCATGGTTATGGTGTATAATTCTATCAGGCAGTTCTGCCATGGTATGTTCTGAGGAGAAAGAAATCCATTCCATGAAAAGGACTGATGCTTGGCAGAATGTGGCAGTGGCAGCAAGTGGAGGTAGGATAGGTTGGATAACTAACAGTCCAGGAAAACAGTTGAGGGCTAGAATGTTCCCGGGAGTCGGGACAGAGGATCAGAATGGAGGAGATTCAGGTTTTAGGAATGAGGGAGTTTTTTTTGTTGCCTGAGCAGGTGAGTGGGTTACAGCACTAGTCCTGGGAAGCTCAGGATGAGAGCTTGGGGGGAACAGAGATGGTGAGGCAGGGCTTAGAAGTTAGGAGAGTTTGGCACTCCAGACTTTGGCACTCCAGACAGAAACAGTTGTTTGCAGTTCTGGTCTGATTTCTTATTTTAGACAGACAGACAGACAGACAGACAGACAGACATATTAATAAATGTAAACACCACAAATGTAAAGACAAATAATATATTAGTACTATGTATACTGAGAAGTGAGTGGGGCTTGATTGTCAACAAACACAATGTGCATCATTCTGATGCACTGAGGCCTGATAGCCGATGATTATGGAACGTTGCATTGTAATATGATCAATAGGCATGTGAATAATGCATCGGGTGACTCGTTACATTATGCATCGCTGATGTCAAAGTTGTGAATCATTCCTGTATGTTTGTCAATTTGCAGCAAGTCTTGGTGGAGGCATCTATTGATCTCATTTTCTAGCTCATTTTGATCAAGCATGCTAGTTTATTCCATCTGATGAGGGGTACAGGGTCAGGAGCAAGTTTCGAATGCAGGAATTATTACGTTTATAATGCAAACACATACAAAAAAGTATATTTGTGTGTGTGTGTGTGTGTGTGTGTGTGTGTGTGTGTGTGTGTGTGTGTGTGTGTGTGTGTGTGTGTGTGTGTGTGTGTGTGTGTGTGTGTGTGTGTGTGTGTGCGTGCACGTGCGCGTGCGCGTGTACCTTTCTTAATAGAGAGAGAGAGAGAGTGAGAGAGTTTGGACAAATAATTCTGTTTGTTATACCCTCCCACGCAGCAAGACACTTTTCAGTTTCACACCATCAAAAGAATCAAATCAACAAAGCTGCTATGTTTCCTACAACACTGTATGAAAGAAATGGAAATGTACAGCTTGGCTGAAATAACAGCAGATCCTGCGAGACAAACCCAATCTCTGTCTGCTTTTCAGGAATGAGATACATGGTCTCATGTCTCAGCTGACACCCATGCATTTGGTGAAATTATTTTTTGCTAATGCATTATCAATGTTCTGGCTGTCCTTGTGCGTTCATGAAACTTTGACTACGTGTGGGAGGACAATGCCATCTGTCAACCCAAAACAAAAACAGCAATGGCATGATTCGTCACGTCCTGCCCACGTGATTTGCGGAGCTCTAGCAGAGAGCTTGTACGGGAAGACGAGATATTTCCCTTTGAATTTCATACAATTCCTCTGGTGAACCAGCAGTGGTCCTATACCAACCACAGGATCTAGAGCAGTGGTTCTATACCAACCACAGGATCCAGAGCAGTGGTTCTATACCAACCACAGGATCCAGAGCAGTGGTTCTATACCAACCACAGGATCCAGAGCAGTGGTCCTATACCAACCACAGGATCTATAGAGCAGTGGTTCTATACCAACCACAGGATCTAGAGCAGTGGTTCTATACCAACCACAGGATCCAGAGCAGTGGTTCTATACCAACCACAGGATCCAGAGCAGTGGTTCTATACCAACCACAGGATCCAGAGCAGTGGTTCTATACCAACCACAGGATCCAGAGCAGTGGTCCTATACCAACCACAGGATCCAGAGCAGTGGTCCTATCCCAACCACAGGATCCAGAGCAGTGGTCCTATACCAACCACAGGATCCAGAGCAGTGGTCCTATCCCAACCACAGGATCCAGAGCAGTGGTCCTATACCAACCACAGGATCCAGAGCAGTGGTCCTATCCCAACCACAGGATCCAGAGCAGTGGTCCTATACCAACCACAGGATCCAGAGCAGTGGTCCTATCCCAACCACAGGATCCAGAGCAGTGGTCCTATACCAACCACAGGATCCAGAGCAGTGGTTCTATACCAACCACAGGATCCAGAGCAGTGGTCCTATACCAACCACAGGATCCAGAGCAGTGGTCCTATACCAATCACAGGATCCAGAGCAGTGGTTCTATACCAACCACAGGATCTAGAGCAGTGGTTCTATAGCGTGTGAGAACGTGTACGTCACCAAGAGGGGGGCGGTGTCTGAAAAGCTTGGGACGGCCCTCTCGTGGGCATTAAATTCTAGCCCACATCACTCAGAATAGAGTGACGGTGGTATGTATTTGTAAATATTAAGCTCATTCTTGGCGACAACATAGTGAACCAACACCAGGGTGGATAGAAAGAACGTCGGGCCCAAATACATTACAAGGACAAGGAAAATGTTGTGAACAAACACGGCTGTGCTTAGATACTTTGTTGAACATTATGTCTCTGCGCCCGTGCGCCGATCCAAGCCATTCTACGTCTTTTTGTAAACTTGTCAATCTGGGTTCCTTGATGCTGTCTCCATGCTGGAAAGCTGAACATCTAATTCCGTTTTCTGGCTCATTTCCTCAACGTGACCTGCTGTGGCACTTATTTACTGAGCAAGTCTGCACCATTGTGAGGTCAGTTTAAAAAAAGAACGTATACAAGCACACGGATAGTCGCTCAATGTAAACAAACCAGACAAGCCAGCAAGTATGGCGGCCGCTACCACGTGACACATATGTTGACGCCCCCTCCAGGAGATTTTGGTACACCCTATACCAACCACAGGATCCAGAGCAGTGGTTCCCAAAGTGGTGTCCGGGGACCCCCAGGGGTCCTTGAGGGAGTTCCGGGGGTCCCATTTGTACACTCTCTTAACTTTGATTTTACAATATAAATTGGGGGTCCCAGAGATAGAAATTCCATTAAATAATGCATGTCAAACTGGGGGTCCTTGAAATTAAACGGGTTGAGAATCACTGCTAGAGCCGTAAAAATCTTCTGTTATGGGGGTCCCTGGAATATCTCTTCAAATGGGGGTCCGCGGGCTAATTAGTGTCAATGTGGGTGTCCTTGACATGAAAAGGTTTGGGAACTACTGCTTCATACAGATTGGTTAAAATAACATATTCACAAAACCAATGATATGACTATTATGGAGTGTATGTTTAACTGTGAGAGCTCAGTGTTAAAGGACCACTTCACCACTTTCCAACTTATCTTCATATAATTGGTCCTCACTAATGATAAATTACCACATTTTTGTCTCCACCAGGCCGAAGGCATGGGGAGAGAGTATGTTTTGCACTCCGTCCGTGTGTGCATCCGTCCGTCCTTCCTTCCTTCCTTCCGTCCGTCTGTTACCAGCTAATCTCCGGCACCGTTGGCCCGATCCATGTCAAACTTTGCACACACACTCTCTGGATGCCAACGACGAACCTCTGCCCCAAATATTCCTCAACAGCCTGTTATAGCGCCACCATGAGGCCGATTTAGGCAAAACACATTTCTGTAGATTACTCGTACACATTTTATCCATACATCACACAATTCGGTATACACTATCTCCATAGTCATGTGATCAACACGGATCTGCACCATTTCCTATCTTCCTTCCTGATTGGCTAAGATTTGCTTCCAAAGCTCACATGATTGGTCCGTTTCGAACAAAATTGGTTGGTCCGATTTCTGCAAAACACATTGTTTATATTAGTCGCACAGATTTCATCCAAATCTCATGCAAATCGGTATACATGATCTCTGTAGTCATGTGATCAAGACGAGTCTGTTTGATTTCTCAGATTCTACACTGATTGCCTTCCAAAGTCTTCAGGAGTGGCCCGTTTTGTACAAAATGCTGCACATGTCCTGCTCATCCACAATTCTATCCTCAGAGATGCTATGAGTGATCTGGCTCTGCATTTCCTCAACAAAATTAAGAAAATTGTTGCAAAAAACAAACAAACATGTTTATATCACTCCTGAAAGAATTGCCAAACATCACACACACTCCTATCCTGCTGGTGGAGACCTGTGCCCAGAAGGGCACTTTTTCTAGTTTCTACTCAGTTTGTCTCATGGGAGGGCTGTGGGCAGTTCAGAAACCTGTCCACCAGTGACAACATCGTTACGCAGATTATTTTTAAAACAACTTTTCAGGAATAGAAAGCCTGCAGTTTCTATTAGCTTGGATTCCCCGTCGATGATGTCACTGGTAGGTGGGTTTCTGAACTGTCCGCAGCCATCCTCTGAGACACAGACGGGGTAGACAAACTGGTGCCATCTTATAATGAGCATTAGTGATGACAAATTATATGAAGACAGGTTGAAAATGGCTGAAGTCATCCTTTAAGTGGTTAAACTCAGGATGTACTTAATTTCACTTTCAACGTTCCTCTTTTGTTTACTATCCCTCTTCAACGTGAAAGTTTAGTCCCTGACAGAATGCCCTGCTTGACTCTAGAATTATTTTCGCGGTTGGACTATATTTCATTTGAATGCAGCAAGTGTGCAGTTCCTCTGGAAAGAGAGCGGAATGCTAAACAGCAAGGCCTAACCTTCAGGGCACTGGATGGAGACCCTGGCAGCTGCTGTGCTCTCCTCGTGTTTCTGAAATATAAATAAGCTCAGGTGCTGATAGAAGCCATTGAGATTGAACACAAAAGGAGGCTTTTGAACC
>NC_136798.1:22532333-22556586 GCF_951216825.1 Electrona antarctica
TGTGTTACCTGAAGTGTGTGAGGTGTCTCTGTATATCCAGGTCCAGTATGGGGGTAGGTCTGGAGGAGCCCAGAGGAGAACGGTCTTGGCTCAGCAGGTCCTGGAACTCCTTACAGATTTGCCTGACAGAGACACAGAGACGGGGAGAGGGAAATGTATCAATTTGTAACTCAAAATACAGGATTCTTAACTCAGGATTTTACTGTTTACCGTTATTCTTACACATTTTCAAGATGTGACGACAAAACTGGTGGCACCTTCACCACCAAATCCCCTTTATTGAAAATAGCAGTAAACTACAAGCTCAAAATCTGTCATGTTGCAATGAAATTGCATGTGGATCAGCTATTTCCGCTGAACGTTCGCCTCAGAAATGGGACACTATAAGCTTCATGTTTTTTTAAATCAGTCTGAGGTGCGACCATGCAACTTCTGCTGTAGTCTGTAGTATATGTGATGTATTCCCATGCTTTTGTTCTTGCTTAATGTAAATCGCTCTGGATTAAGAGCGTCTGCTAAATGCCTAAATTGTAATTGTAAATTGTAGTCGATTTTGTGCATGCGACATTCACGTTCATGTTCTTACTTGGTAGCCAGCACCATCTTCTTGCGTGTGTTTGTCTCTTTCGGCTCACTGTGCTGTCTCGCCAGGTGTTCTCCGACCGCTTTGGTAGGAAACTCTGTCTCACATGTGTAGCCAAAGTCCCTCGCCAGGTGGAGAGCCTCACCTGTACACATAAAAAAACAGGGGGAGTGATGAGACTATAGCCCATTTTGGGACACAGACCCGTTTGTTGCGACCGCAGGTCACATTTACTATGAAAACGTGCATTTCCCGTCAGTCGGTCAGTCGGTCAGTCCGTCCGTCCGTCCGTCCGTCACCCACCCCACGCCTCCATATATGGTCATGCCTCGTGACATCACATGACATCACGTTACATCACGTGACATCATCAGGGATGAAGAACCCTGATGTCATCAATATTAAGCCCATATATGGAGATCCCTGATGTCATCAATATTGGCCATGGCAACTCGACATCTGACCTAAAACCTCAAACCTGTAGATCTCCATATATGGAGCTGACCTGTTCTGAGAACTTCTGACATTCCATACATCAAACCCTGTACTCTCAAGACACACTCCATATATGGCCACTAGTACAGAATTCATTCTAAATGTTGATCTGGCCCCCCATACCAATGCGCCAGCGCTCGCCCAGCAGTCTGCCGTCCCCAGGCGGATGCGTGCACCGTACACCGTACCCATTTCTACACAAAGAGATATTTCATTTAGTGAAAATAGCAGATCTACAAGCTCACAGCATTGCTATAGTATAGGTTGTGAGCTTCTAGATGGGCTATTTCTACTATTTTCAAAAAACGGCTTAAGAGATTCATTGTAGGACGGGTCAGCAAAGGTTTGGGAACCCCTACTATTAAGGAGACAATCATATGGAAAAACTGAGCAGATGAAGGTCAAGGAGCCAGGAAGTGTTTAGATTGAATAGTTTGAAAGGTTCCGGGGCGTTCCCGGGACATACCTTCCACCAGGGATGTGAGCAGCGTGACGTTGGCAGCTTTCCTCCGGCCCGCCGGCAGGTTGAGGCCCAGGCGGTCCAGTTTCTCACGAAGACACCGGCCGCCATTCTTAGACTTCGCTCTGTGGAATGAAGAGATGAATATTATTAAGAGAGATATTTTTGTCCTATACCAACCCTCCTTGTGCATCTAACGTCTACATACTGATACATCATTTGTTGTCGTTACATCACCGGCTGCATGTTTGGTGTGTTCACATTCACATGGTCCTGCAACCATATTAGTGTGAAGTGTTGCTGTAATATAGGTTATTATTTTATTATAAAATATGACTGGCTAGGCCTATAGATCGGTCTGGACTCTGGACCCAATCAGATCTCATATTTAGCTTTTTCCAATATTTTGCACAAAGTAAACCCAGAGTTTTTCTTTTTTTGCCTTCTTCATAGTATATGTGCATAAACATAAATAGCAATATATACTGTAGCTATATAAGATTTGGTCAACAACAATTACAAATATAGCTGCAAGCAGCTATAACACGGGGTCCAGCCCAAAAAGAAAACAATCACACTTGTGTGAAGTTAGGGGCACTCTTATCATCATACATCATAAAAGGGGTTGTCTGTCAACGCTGTAGTCCCGTAACCAGAGTTAGACTCCATTTGCATGTATGGAACTTTCTTTGACGTGGCCAAAGAAAGGCAGAACAGTGGATCGAGCAAATCATAACAATTTACTCATCTGGAGATCGAAAGGTCAGAGGTCTTTTGACAAATGAGTGTGAGCTTCAGCTCCTGAGGGATTCTCACGGTCCTCTACTAATAACTACTAATAACTAACTAATAACTACTAATTCCCTAACTAATAAGGAATACAAAAAATAATATATCTCTGCCAGTGTAAAGCTAATATACAGTATAGCCTCCAAGGATTCCATACCTTTCATTCATGCTGCACACATCCCTAATACCTACTGTATAAAGCTGTGTGATTTGGCTTTCAAAACAGCTTTCATCAATTGCTTAACAACTTCAATCCTGGCGCTATAATAGGCAGACATTTGGCAAAAATGGCAGATCTACAACCTCATTGCATCGCATCATGGTGCATTGTGAGCTTGTAGACAGGCTATATCGGTGAAGAGATTCGGTTTAGAGGGAAGAAAGAGTGGGTCAAGAATAGACTCATGGGGAACCCCGACAATGAAGTGTAGAAGTGGTTAAATCCATCTTCTGAACACATAGTATCAGCACTATATCTCTACGTCTCTATTATTCTACAATCTAATACGACCAGAGTCACAAGCAATTTACTCGGCAGTCAAATGAATGCACATGAGGTTTTATTTCCTGACAAACAATGTGATGAGACGTTTTGATATATAGAGTGTACACCATACACAGTCCCAGATGTGCAATTGAGTGCAATCACCTTCTATGATGATGCTGACGTTGATGCAGTACATTTTTATTTATTTTTATTATTATGAGCACACATCTTTTTTTTTAATGTTTTGCACATGTCCTCTGCTGTCCATCTCTCTCACTCTCTCTGTCTCTCCCCCTTTTGCTCTCATTCTCTCTCTCCTCTCCCCTTTCCCTTTCTCTCAATCTCATCAATAATACAACGCTGGCAACTCTTTCTTTCCTCTCCTCTCTCTGATCCTGCCGTGCTTTGGCCTGGTCTCTCCTCTGTGTCTCCCTGGGCACCACAGCGCGTGCAGCCCTGGTCCTGTTTCGCCTACAACAGCTCTACGAAATCCAAGCAATACTCTCCAACACCATCTATAGCTTTAAGCTATAAGTGTTTTTGTTATTTTGCTATTTTGTTACTATGAAAGTTATAGTTTTATAGCCTGCCGACTTCAAAGTGGATTCGCTGATGTCCCCATATAGATGGGGATTTGTGGGGATTTCTTTGTCATGTAAGTTGTGTTGGACCGTTGATGTTTAAACACGTTTGGAATGAAGGCCACAACATACTGTGTGTGTGTGTGTGTGTGTGTGTGTGTGTGTGTGTGTGTGTGTGTGTGTGTGTGTGGTGCGTGCGTGCGTGCGTGCGTGCGTGCGTGCGTGCGTGCGTGCGTGCGTGCGTGCGTGCGTGCGTGCGTGCGTGCGTGCGTGCGTGCGTGCGTGCGTGCGTGCGTGCGTGCGTGCGTGCGTGCGTGCGTGCGTTCGTGCGTTCGTGCGTTCGTGCGTGCGCACTGACCTGCGGAGTATACCACCCAGTAGGGATGCATTGAGGCACTCTGGCGGAGACAGTCTTCTCTTCACTCAGCAATGGTGACTTTGTACTTGGAGGTGGAGCTGAGCAGTGACAGACGGCCCGGTACTGAACAGAACAGATCAGTGGGGTTCACCACACACGTTCCTCCTGCGCAAACAAAACAACGCCTGCATGTTGGAGTGGTTACATGGACGGCTAGTGTCGTGCTAAGCGGTTTGGAAAGCAATGCTTCTGTTCTATCATTGCAACGCAAAAGCCTGACTTATTTGAACTATTATGGATACATTTTTTTTTACACCGTCACAGTTAAATGAACACAGTGTAAGAGTAGAATAGAATACACACTTTAGAAAAGGCTATTGGCTATTATAATGTAGATAGTTATAAAGAGTCAGAAGATTGAATGAATGAATGAATTAATGAATGAATGAAATACAAATGAACACAATAAGACACAGAGGGAACAAGTCACATGCCCTCAGTACATCATTTGCCAATGGATACAATTTTCAATAAAGAGCAAAAAGGTTAAATGTACACTTACTGCTAGCTATAGACAATCAATTACAACTGAATATTGCCCATCTTAAAATGGTCTTTATATGCATCTTATTTTCAATTGACATTTTACAAAATCCATTTACTGTATTTATTAAGTAGTGCTATACTGAAATTGTCGTATATTTAACTTTACACCAACAGACCTTTTTTTTTTACATTGTATTATGCAGATACAGAATTACAGATACAGTATATGGAACTCTACTGAGTCAGTAATTCAAATAAAACCTAAGACTTACATTGTAATGTATTAAAAATGCTACAGTAACACCCTCAGTAATAATTTAACTGACAGAATGTATAGGATTTTACCTAAATGAACCTGCACGGGTTGTTTTGGGTCAGTGTTAAATAACTGAACTGCATGTCCAAATGATGTAAATTGAATACACTTAGGTTATTTTACTGGTGTTTGATAGCAGCATTAGCATAGTAGCATAGCATTAAATAATTTCAGTTTGGTTGACCAAAATGTTCACAAAACCTTTCCCCTAGACAAATAACCTCAGTTAGAAGTGCACAGACCAGACTAGAGAGTAGCCCATGTGACAAAGTTGTCATAGCTAGTCTTTGTAAACACTTTGTATGAGACACAGACACAGACATGTGCATTAGCTGAGATGGAAGTGATGGGATGTGGTGATAGATGTGAATGTGCACAATCTGCATGCTCTATGATCCTGACAACATTATTGACATTAGGCCAAAATGTGTATAATATGAATGATTACATTTAGTCAAAATCACATTATTTTTATGATCTCAACATATTTGTATTATTAATATACAATTGAACTCATTTTCGTAACATTTCTTACGCCTTTCATATTGAACATATTGTATATGCACAGGTCATTGTTAATACATGGATGTAGCATGCTATCATATACTTGAACAATGTAACACAATAATGTGTTACATTATTGATCCAAAGGCAAGGATAAGCACCTCCACCTTATTGAACATGTTTTTTTTCTTTTACTTCGATGTGTATAATAATAATAATAATAATAATAATAATAATAATAATAATAATAATAATAATAATAATAATAATAATAATAATAATAATAATAATTATTATTATTATTATTATTATTATTATTATTATTATTATTATTATTATTATTATTATTATTATTATTATTATTATGACCATGCACCACAAGATCAATTTCCCATTTTAGACTGCAGCATGCATGTGAATTAATGGCCATACATTTATTTCTTATAATATAGTATTGCATCACAATTTGAATTGTTTAAATATCAGAATCAAAGTTCTTTGGATATGGAATGTATTGACTGCATGAGTAGGCGTGTTTATTAAACACAAACTTGAACTAAGGACTCTAGCATCTGAAACCCGAGGCTATTGTCTGATGTATAGGCTTCTATAATTAATTTGCTTCATTATCAACTCTCTCTAACAGCGGGGCGTGTCGCTTTGTTTTTAGGCCATGAGCGGATGAGGAAATTACGTATACCAACAATATGGATCATTGTGTTTGGACTATTTTATTCACATGCAGGTCGTTTTGTACTATACTATTTGTATTTGTATATACCATCCTTGCTGAAGGCAAAGCAAAGCAAAGCAAAGCAAAGCAAAGCAAAGGCGAAAGGGCTATATAGGCGCTATTGATTAAAAATGACCCGAATGAGCTGACGGTGACCTGGAGGTGCGGACGAACAGCGACAACCGCTCCGGATGCATTTCAGCACCTGGACAGCACCTGCTACGGTTATGGCCTTTAGTGGGAGCTGTCCAGGTGCTGAAATGCCGTCATGGCCTTTAGGTGCTCAGTAGTCGCTGTTCAGGTGCTGAAAAGCAGTCGTGCTGTCCACAGCTCCGTGGTGCTGAAGGCACCGGTACATCCATGGCATGCATGCACTCCAACTGACCATGGAATTATAGTGCTCCAAAAATAATCATTATGCTATAGGCCTAGGTGTGTGTGTGTGTGTGTGTGTGTGTGTGTGTGTGTGTGTGTGTGTGTGTGTGTGTGTGTGTGTGTGTGTGTGTGTGTGTGTGTGTGTGTGTGTCCAGCTCTGCGTGCATGTGTTTGCGACACATACCGGGCAGGCAGACCTGTCTGTCAGCCTCACGTGCTTTGACAGGGCGTGCGTCTCTGAAAGCTGCGGGTTCACATCATATTAATTCCCCTAAAATGTTTTGATTCAAAGTAGTTTGTATTTTATGTTGCCAAGGGCAATCGAAAAGAGCTATTGCCGGTAGTGCAGTCAGTGGAGCGCGCGGGCCCAGAGGCGATAACGGTATTTAAGCAACGGAGAGTAGCCTCGGGCTGCGGCGCGAGCGGCGGGCGGGATCACACGCGGAATCAAGTGCCTTTTACGAGTTTGCCACGAAAATTAAAGAAAAGGAGACACGGGCCAAATGTCATTCTCTTTCCTGTTTTAACAACAATGTTTATAGCTCCAGTCAGCCCACACACAAAAAAAAGCCGGAGCCAGTGTCTTGACAGAGAAAGTGTGGGTGCGCACGCGCTGCCACGGAGGCGCGCGTCTGCCAGATAAGCTTGATCAGGATTGGTCGTATAGGAGCCGAACGGGGAAAGTGATACCGGCTTGATTAAAACACAGACGACTCCTCCTAAGTAGGATCCGCGTTTTCTTGAGTGATTTTCTTTTGAAAAAGGTTACGTGAATATTCATGGCGCCAAAGCCGCAGTCAGAAAGAACAACATTAATATGATCTCCACTGAATTCGGGGGCCCCGCTCGGCATTAGCATATCAAAGCGTGCGCCCGAGGCGAGAGAAGCTATCGATACGGGAGCGGGCGGTAAAGCAAAGATTATTGGTTGTGATGGTTGGAGCGGGCTGAGCTCAGGGCGAAATACAGCACACCATTAACCGAAAGTGATAGCGGAGGGATTCCCGCGTCAATCCGCGAGAAAAGCCCCAGCACCTCGGCAAGAGCTGATGAAAAATTAAACCCGAGAACACATGCAGCCTTTCCTTTCTGTATGCCTATGGAAAACTGTGTGCATAAGGCTATACACAGTCAAAATCACCAGTGTTCCTTTAACTCCGAGAGTCTATAGTGCAACCTTTATAGGTCTGTGTGTGTACACCTCTTGGAGTTAAATTAACACCAGGTATAGCCTGCTTTGCAGCCAGGGGTAGCAGCGTGAATAAGAGCCCCGACTAAAAACAGGCTTTGATGGAGCAGGCGTACATCTCGCTCGGGTTAAAACCCGGAGAGCACTCATGAGGAAATTGCTTCATGCACGCTATAGCTCTAAAGCCTCATCTTTCACCCTGCAAACTATGCAGAATTGCCAACATCTCTGCTCACACCTGCATGGTGGCTTACACTTGTAGAAAGAACAAACTGAAAGAAAGAAAAATAGTGGAGCGGTCCCCCATGCTTTCCTTTTGTGACAAGCTTGATTAGTTATCTCGACAGAGGAGGGTTTGGTGTTTAGCACACAGGCAGTAACGAACAATGTTTGCATTGGGAATAAATATTAATATTGTAATGCATTAGCCTATACAAGGAATATAAGATGTGTCTATAAGAGATCAAGCTCAACACATATGACAAAACATTCATGCAAAAGGTAACTCATCATCCTGGCTTTAAAGTCATCTTTTTTCAAGAATTGTCTTATAACTTTCATTACCTAAGCTGCTGAATCATTATTTCGTTAGCATGTAAGCCTATAGTAGGCATATAGGATTAGCTGGCTCACTGTTATAATAGCCTGATATCATGTTTAGAATAAACTATATAGCTTTATGCCTTCAGCTCGAATTATCTTCTGATTTATTTAGTAAGAAGTGATATGATACATATAAAATATATATGTATTATAGCCTATACTATTTTAATTATTGTCGTTGAGAAAAAGAAACAGCCTTAACAACGTTGTTTGGGTAATTATATAGTCTATAGCCTAAGACTATTCTGCTTTATAAATTACTATTACGCCTATAGGCTATAATAATAACATATACTGCCGTATGATTGAATAAAATATATAATACGACCATTAATGAATAAAGAGTTGTTTTGTGTATTTCAAATTAAAAAGGTTAAACATATTAGTTGAGATGTTTTGCACCAAACATAAACATAATAATAATAATAATAATAATAATAATTAAAAAAATTGGTTTAGTTTAGTTGATAAAAGCCTGCAAAATATGCTATGCTTCTAGGATATATATTTGTTTTAATAATGATTGATGTTGAAACGATTTTATTTTATTTTATTTGGATGCATCGATATGCCTATAGTTGCCTTTTTTTAGCCTGCTTCCATTGGCTAATGCTTGCCAAAAAAAAGCGGATCTACAAGTTAACACGGAACGCGTTGTTATCCTGTTACTTACAGCCTAGATCAGTTATTTTTTTCAACTTGGCGTCAGAACGTGTGTCTAAACAGGCGAGGGGAGAATAAAGAGGCACTCCTCTCCTCGTGTTTGTGTGTTGACAGGAGACAGGCGGAGTGCTGCTCCTCCTGTTTGTGTGTGTGTTGTTCGCTGTCTCCTCGTGTCAGCTGCTCGTGTAACCGCTATAGATGAACGGAGGGAGCCTTACCTCTCCGGATGACGCCTCCCTGGCCGTTCAGCATTAGCCCACACTGTGCCTCCACGGAGCCCTGTGGAGAGACACCGTTTCATTAATATGAGCCAAAAGAGAACATATTACGAATGTGTGACTTTAGGCGACATGTTTTTAGAATTATTAGTAGGCTAGTATGAGCCAACGACAGGCCAATTCGGATGTCGTTCATTTGGACTTGAGAAAACATGTTTTCAAATCAAATGTGGCGGGCCAACCTGTTGTAGAAACAGAAACACTCTATAGTGTTTGTGGAACCTATTAGCAGTAGCGGCGCCATTTTTCTGCAGACGCATGCAGGGGGCTCGCGTGCAGGGCCTTGCTATCAACAATGTCATCAAGAAAAGAGAACACGAGCCTTTATTCAGAAAACACTTAATCCCTCGTGTGAGCCTCGAGGCCGGGCCCCGGTTCACCCGTGCACACACACACACACACACACACACACACACACACACACACACACACACACACACACACACACACACACACACACACACACACGCACAGCCCCTGATTAAAATGAAATACGCTGAAAGGGCCTTGTAGCTCCTTCTTAACCAACTCTCTGTTTTTTTTTACCCTTCTTCTTTTTTTATTCCGCAGCTAAAGTGATTATAAAATCAATATACAAAACGCAGAGGTCTTGCATGAATTAGCTTAGTGACGGGCGAAAGGTGTGGCAGCTCCTTTTGTTCAGCATGAAAATCCCTTTACGCGCTCAAAGATGCGACCGTGCTGCACGAGACTGGGCGCATCTGTTCTGTTCTCGTGGAAACTCAGGTTCATGTGCCAGTCTTTCTTTATTTCCCTTTCTTTTTTTTCTTCAAAAGGTTCAACTCTCTCTGTGTGTGTGTGTGTGTGTGTGTGTGTGTGTGTGTGTGTGTGTGTGTGTGTGTGTGTGTGTGTGTGTGTGTGTGTGTGTGTGTGTGTGTGTGTGTGTGTGTGTGTGTGTGTGTGAGAGAGAGTTCTCCAATACAATAATTTAAATATAGAAGACTATTGAAATAGCACATTCTATATAAAAGACCACTAACCTGTTAGTGGTCTAACATTACTGTTATTATTGTTAAGTGGAAATTGAGCTAGAAATATTTTTAATATCTAAAATATTTCATTAGACAATTATTATGATTATTATTATTGGGCTATTATTATTATTAACATTATAGAATTTCAAACTAAATAACTATAAGGATAGGCTATAATAACTAAATCATAATTGTGAAAACTGAATTATGAAAAACAGACAGAATTCTGTATATCGATTGGCTTCGACAATTGCTATAGCAATGTTATTATCATCAATATTGTTTAAGAATTATTATTAGCCTACTTCATGCAGCCAATAACAAAAAGCCTAACAGTATAGAATAATACAAATCGGGAATGGCATAACAAAAATATTCAAATGTATTAAAATAAAACAAATATATTATTATTGTTCAATAAAAACAAAATATAGCAGTAATAATAATAATATCATAATAATATCATAATAATTAATATAAATATTTGCTTGTAAAAATCGCAGGAGCATAATAGGAAAGTCTCAAAAGTGAGAAAACAGTATAGCCTGCGGTGCCATCCAGATAAGTCCCAGCAAGGTAAATAGTTAACGCAACTGAAATTATTTGTCAGTATGTTAAACCCTATTTAAGCATATCGTCTTTAACTATAGCTCAGATGTCGCTGCATAAATAACCAAGTTGATTGACGTTAAGTCCGTAATTGGATAAACTACGGTGCTTTACGGCGCTCGAGCGGGCCATTGTGCCCCGAACCCCGATCCGTTAATCCGCCCTTTACCGGAGAATAGAGAACCAGCGGCTTTTCTCTGCCTCAGCAGACAGCCGGACACACACACACACACACACACACACACACACACACACACACACACACACACACACACACACACACACACACACACACACACTCACACACACACACACACACACACACACACACACACACACACACACACACAAACAGTGCGAATTCGTTCTCATCTCGCCCATTTCTTTACATCGAAAGGAATTATGTAAAATATGGGTCACGTGTGTTTCAGGAAAAATAAAGGGCCGACTTCACAATGGAATAGTATAGACTGCTAGTCAATTAACCTTTAGAAATGGGCCTGCCTTTCAGAATCACGGTCCGTGTGGATTTGACTCTTATTTAACCTACACTCATTGGATATATCAAGTTCTCTTTTTTCTCTTATACTTGGCATCGAGATTAGCTAAAGAAGCTATCGAATATTGTTTAGCCAGTAGAATGCATTCTTTGGTGGAGTGTACCAGTCTATAGCGTGCAGTGCCGATGGGCGATTTTACAAAAGGCACAAGCCGGGCAGACAGACTGTTAACGGCGGGCATGAGACAGACATCTGGCCCTGATATTTTGGATTTGCTGTGAGGTTGGTACAATGGGGGGAAAAGGCTGTTTTGAAGGAGTAGGGCAGTGGGGCAGTGGGTGAATAGGGCACTGGGACAGATGCTGAATGGGCCAGGTAGGGCCTATAGGACCAGGCCAGACCAGGGCAGCTGAGCTTCTACGATTATGAACTTGAGAGGGCTTGAATGGGAAAGAGGGGGAGGAAAGAAACAAGCCAGGAGGAAAGAAACAAGTCAGCCATGCCTTTTAGTTTAGAGGCGGTTCAACCAGGGAGGGAGGGATGGAGGGATGGAGGAGTAGAGGCCGGTACCTGCAGGTCGTCAGCCCCGGGCGTAGGGAGACCCAAGCCGGCCGCGGGCAGCAACCTTTGGTCCGCGTGGTGCATGCCGTAGGCCTGAGAGCCGTGTGACGTCATTAACGACAGGTCATGGCGCCGGTAGGCGTCGAGGCATCCCAGCTCGCGCCGCTGCTGCTCATCCAGGCACGACGACTTGAGGGCCGAGCGGGCGCTGTGCAGGTTGATGAAGTCCGCCGAGTCCCCGTGGTGGATCTGCTGGTAGTACTGGCCCGAGTGGAGCGAGTTGAGGCCGTAGGCCTCCGGCGCCACGGCCGGGTGCGAGTGCTGGAACTCGTAGTGGAAGGACTGGTGGTGGAGGGGCGTGTACTGGTGGTTGGCCGAGAAGTAAGGCGAGGCGAACTCCGTCCCCGCCGTCGCCGGGTAGGTGAGCGGAGAGGAGGAGGAATAGGCGACCGAGGAGTTGGCCACGGACTCCAGGCAGCCCAGCTGCATCAGACGGTAGCTGTTTGATCCGTCGTGACGTATCTACGAGGAATAACCATACGAACAAAAATATATCAGCGATGTCATTTAGCATCAGCTATACTGACTCTCTCTCTCTCTCTCTCTCTCTCTCTCTCTCTCTCTCTTTCTCTCTCTCTCTTTCTCAGTCGAGTCGAGTCGAGCTTTTAACGCAGACTGCTTCCCCAAACATGCTCAAACACAACTCAAAAACACAACTCACACACACTCTCAAAGCGGTTTTCCCCCCTTCTTCCTTAAAACCACCTGAAGGAGATGTCATTTCCACAAGCCCGGAAGGGGAACGATCGCACGGCAACAGGAGCCCTAGGTGTTTCCTTTTCTTTTTCTTTTTTAGGGGGGGGAGGGGGGTGCGTGCCTGTCACTCTTCTGCAGTGTTTTAAAAGTCGCGCTGTTATATATTATTATTACCGAGCTGCTGGCAAATTTACTGTCCCAGCTCTCTCTCACAATGGATGGCAGGTAAGAATTAAGAGTCAGACACACCGGAGAGGTGTTCCGCCCTAAAATGTTCTAATCACACCATTACTCGCGTACACACACACGAGCCTCATTCACTTCCCCACACTAATAAAAAAAAGCATTGTTTTACCGGGAGCGCTATAGACACGCAGCTACCAATTTCTCTCACCATCATGCATTTTTTTTAAATCCACGCGCGTTTGCCACAACAGATGCCGTAACGAAATTTACTGTACCCCTATTTCACCCAACCAATAAGATAACAATAACTTCTATAATTTCATAATTAAACGAACGGAGCCTATAAGAAAGAATATATATTAAAATTACCTCTGCGTCGTGGACCAGACCGGGGAAGGTTGATGACATTATGCTTTCTCCAAAGTAACCCGGTTTTTTTTCTTCCTCGCCGATCGAATAATAAAAAATGCGTTAAAATCCCAAAACCAAGAGAAATGTAAAAAAGTCCCCCGTGCGCTCGGTGTAACGGCAGAAAGCTGGTGGATCGCGAGCGTCTCCCCTCTGCACGGACGGGGCTGGCTCACGGATTTTGTACTTGCAGGGTATTTCTCGGCTGATGTCGTAGGTCCCTTGGTAATATAGAAGTTTTGAAAATTAAGCATCAGCACTGAGGAATGGGAGGACAATAGACGGAGCGGAGCATCCCAGGAGACAAGGAATAAATATTGTATCTTCGCCTTAATAAGGAACCAAGTGCTTCTTTCAACATTTTTCTACTCTTTTTGTGGACATTTTCCTTTTTGAGCCGTTTGTATTTTCACAACGTCTATTGCGCGGTTTCATCGTTTTTTTTGTTTTGTTTTTGTTATTTTTAAATTCATTCTGCATAAGTCGTTTACAAAATCGTACGGATTTTCTGCGGAAATGTAAGTTTCTTTGAAATATTTAGGGGTACATTTTACTCACTGAATAAAAATGGAGTTTCTTTTTTTCCCCTCAAAATACGTTTGTAATTTTTGATGATCTTCGATGGAGGATTTCATTTGGAAACTGAGCCTTTTTCAGTGCTATTTCTCCCGCCTCAAAGGCATATCAAGACGACTCGTCATATTCATATTCTTAATATTATTGTTTTACGCAGTTTAATTCTAATTTATAGCCTAACCGGAATTGAAATGAAAACAATTGGCCTACATTTATATACATTTTGCAATGCCAATGCAATCCATATATATAGCCTATGATTATTTCACTTTATAGCCTAATATATTGTTTTGTTTTTTTGTTTTGTTTTAATAGATTACATATACTCGGATTAGGCTATTTTTAAAGCAGTTTTTATATTTTTCGGCAAAGACAATGGTCAATGTGCATCTACTAAATTTTAGCACATAACCAGACAAATGGACCGGTATGTGCCATTCTTTTTACACTATGCTACTTGTGGGGAACCCGAGGGATACATATTTCTGCAGAACGCACAACAAGGATGGCGAAGCGTTTCACTCATGGAGCCTTTTGTTTTTTCCTTTCTATTTTTTTCTTTTTCATCTCTTTTTGCTAAATCTGTTGCTCGTGTGGGGTCAACCATCAAGTGGTGCTTTTGTGAAGAACCGAAGCACAAGACATTTTCTCAATCAAAGACATCTATTGTGTGTGTGACGTCTCTGACGAGAGGCGCGTGCGTGCCTGACTGTGAGAGTCTGGATGGAAGGGGTGGAGGGGGTGCTGCTTTATTTTATTATTCACTTTGGATCAGCACGAGACCTTTTGGTCAATTGGTCAGTACGGTGACCCCGGCCTCAGCCTCCCGCTGACACTCACCTGGGGCTGGGCGCGCGCCTTATGGGATCTGCATGGAGCTCTGATTAACGGAAGCGTCATGGTGGCGTTAGAACTTGGTTAGCCAGTCTCCAGGGAGCTCCGATTCGTCTGGCAACGCGAGAATATAGAAGCGTATATAGTAACTTAATGGTATATAATCGGTATATGATGATTATCAGCTTCCTCTTTATTCATTAAAAGAAAAAGACAAAAAATACAAAAAAAAAGTTAACTATTGTCCAAAACCAGACAACCAGACTATATCTAGGTTTTATAGGCTTAATAACCCTAATTCAATATACCCACGTTAATAACAATTGGGAATGGAAGCAAATCTGGAACGGAAAACACGCAGCCAAAATCAAAATTCTTCCCAGTCAACGTGTTTGCAAAAATTACATGGTGGTGGTCGTTGAGTTATAGGGGAAGGCTGCTGTACCGTGCAGGGCCGTTAGCTGCACGCCCACCCGGGGAGCAAAACAAACACAAACGAAGAATACAGAGCTTCCGGTCACGGCCCATGGAGACGGCTCGAGAGCAGTGGAGAGTCAAATAAAATGAGTAGAGAGCATCTCTTCTCTATATGTCTGAGGAGATATGACTGAGGAGAAGTGTGGGGGGAGCTCTCCATCTGCCTGTTCACTCTGCTAAGCTACTCTATCAGTCTGTCAGATAGTCTGCCATCCATGCATGCAACTCTCTCTCTCTCTCTCTCTCTCTCTCTCTCTCTCTCTCTCCAGACAGACAGGCAGACAGACAGACAGACAGACAGACAGACAGACAGACAGACAGACAGACAGACAGACAGACAGACAGACAGACAGACAGACAGACAGACAGACAGACAGACAGACAGACAGACAGACAAACAGACAGATAGATAGATAGATAGATAGATAGATAGATAGATAGATAGATAGATAGATAGATAGATAGATAGATAGATAGATAGATAGATAGATAGATAGATAGATAGATAGATGGATGTGGCTTTCAAAGCTCCAGTTCCCCTTAGTTAACCCGAATTATCGCTATTACTCCGGGCATCATCCCGCCCCCTCCCTAGCCCTGTCTTTCTCTTCCTCCACCGCCCGCTACCTGCGGGCCCAGTCTGCCAGCCACACGGAGGCATAAATCAATGGCATGCATGAAATAATCAGAGTTGTTTTGGTTCGGGGTATTTCAGCTGTAACTGTAACCAAAGGTCCAAAGCGACACCACAACTGATATTAATGTGCAGACTGTCACATGGGCCGACGCTGTGACGCCGGTATTGACTCTGCACTTTAATTAAGGAATGTATAATACCCATCTGTTCCTGCTGCTCTCTGGCCTTGGGTGCTGATAAGAATAACAACAATAATAATACAAAATAACTGGATCTGTGTATACACCTCGTCAAATAACGATGGCACCCCCCCCCAAAAAACGTTATTTTCATCCACTCCCAATTATAATGCAGTGCATATTTTGTACTTGCAGGGGACCCTGTTGCACCAGAAATCCCCATTAAGCATAAGGCTTCTGTTTAACGTTCCCGTGTGCCGTCGCGCGCAAAATGTATAAACTGTAAGCCACAAACCCCAAACGTTACACGCGGCGTTGCTTTAAATAGCCTCCTTTACAAGTTCTCAAGGTCTCTTATATTTTAATTAACTGTTCGATTGTTTTGCCTGGAGGCTCGGCGAAACCTCCGGTTGGTGAAGGCCGGCTGTCGCATGCGAGGATTAAAAGGGATGCACACGAGGCCACCGGGTAGAGAGCGAGGGAGGGATGGGGTGGGGGGGTGGGGGGTGGATGGAAGGAGAGAGAGGAGAGAGAAGCAGAAAATGAATGTGCGTGCATGCATCTGTCTGTCACATAGGCCTATACATGTGCGTGCGTGCGTGCATGCATGAGGGGGGGGGGCTTGGGGGGTCGACAGAGCATGCTCCGCCATCGCCGTCAGACCCAGGCACCAGTTGCACGGTAGACGCTGCTAATAGGGCTTAACGTCGAGGAGTGGCCCCGCTGCCTGCCTGTATATACCGGGCGCCGGGAGCGCAGTACAGGCCCAGCAGATGCGCTGCAGTCAGTCTTTTTCTCCGGGCTTAGTTGGAACCACTCCATCTGCCGCCTGACGAGGCAGGGAAAGGGCTGATCACCGCAGCCAGCCTATATAGCCAGCCAGACCCCCGAACGCCTTACCACCCTCTCTCACTATCAGCCCACAGGCAATACTTTCAGATGGGCGCCAGGACATTCATGCTGGACCCGTCGTCGCTGCTGCCCATATGACCAGTTTTAGAGCAGGTGTCTTTAAAAAAAACACCGCGTGTCACAGAGCAAACAGGCTTAATGTGTCAGTCATTAGCTATATGGAGAATGTCTAGCTCTGGTCCATAGCGTTATGGATTCATTAATGGATCAGATTATCAAAAATGATTCGTTCACATTTAACAAGGATCCGGTGGACTGTTTATTGCAACAAAACGGATGTAATAACAAACAAATTTGACGAACAATTAATTGAAGTCGCGAATTATTTCGGTTTGTACCAATACAAAAATATTAACTTATTTGAACAGTAGCCTAAAACCCAAGAGGTAGGCCTACAGGCCAATATATAAGCTGCCTCATGGTAAAACTCTTATGATACGTGATCGTGTATAGGTCACTATAGGAGCCTCGGATGTGACCATGAGCTGTAGGCCTAGTTCACTCCTGTTAATAATAGCAGATTTAGTCTTTTAGATTTCTCAGTTCTCCCGAGTCAGGTGGCGCGGCTTTATGTTAGTTTAGCCAAGGTAGCCTACTGGTATAGGCCCGACCGTTTAACAACAACCGGACAAAATATTCGAATTGCTTCACGTGTTTCATAAACACATAAAAACGGTTAGTTCCGCTTATTACATCTTAGGCCTATAGTAGGCTACTAATGTGTTTGTAGGCTACACAGACAGTGCGCCGTGCCTCTTTACGCGCATGTGCGGGCCTTGTTTACGAGTCTGTCTGCTGTGTGGAATTTTAATCAGTCTGCTGCCGGTCAGACATTATCGGACTCATATGGACTCATATGGCATGAGCGTCCGTTAAGCCCGGACATACTCTAACTTTGCAATGGAGAGAGAGAGAGACAGGCAGACAGCCCAAATAACGACTGGACATAACAAACGAGCCACCATGATGCAGAACATGTTTGTCCTCGATCAACAGAGAAAGCAATTAAGAAAATGCTAGTGTTTGACCTACATAATGACGTGTATAAAGAACCGCAGGTTAATATGCTAATTTGGAACTACTAATTGTGGATTTACTGTTGGTTTGGAAAGAGGGGGGTTGGAAGGGGGTGGAGGGGGGAATCTCCCTGAAAAGCCAATGGCTTCCATATTTAGCCTTAAAGATTTTTCACCAAATTAATTTCACAGTGCGTGAGGTATGGAGACAGGAAAACAGGTGGCCGCTATTCAAATGAGCAACCAGGCAGAAAGTTATAGAAACGATATTGAGTCAGTCAGTCAGGACTCATGACTATCCCAGAGATTATACACTTTAACACCAACATAATAATATGCCATATAGTTTAAGAACTGTATAGTTTATATACAGAATAAATAGCTCTTTTAAAGTGTTGCATTCCCAAGTTCAAACTTTGAGTCTTTTCTAAAGGGGTATAGCTAAACATGTGCACTGGTAGGGATGTCTATAAACCAATAAAAGGGATTTCCCTTGTTTGTGTGTGTGTGTGTGTGTGTGTGTGTGTGTGTGTGTGTGTGTGTGTGTGTGTGTGTGTGTGTGTGTGTGTGTGTGTGTGTGTGTGTGTGTGTGTGTGTGTGTGTGTGTGTGTGTCTGTGTGTGTGTTATAAATAATAAATAGGCTATAATAACCTTTTTAGATAGGCCTACAGAAATCGGCAACAATAGGCCTGTACTGCTGCCAGCGTCTTACTTTATCAACTTGATAATACCAAGCATTATTAAATGTTTAGCCAGCATATCCGTTCTGAGGCCTGTAGTATCACTGACCGTTTGTGTTGTCAATTAGGGAATGTAATTGTTGCTCTTTGTGTGAGTAATTATACTCCTCCAGTGAGCTGAAGTGCATTAAGGAGTTCATTCAGGGCAGACACGTGCCAGCTGCCTAAAAACAAAAGAGTGCCCTCTATGTGAATGAAAAAGGCCAATCTGCTCATTGCCGCTCTTCAACGGCCACACACTCAGCAACATATTGGAGGCATAAACTAATCCAAATCCAATCATGGACTTTTATAGAACGAAAACAAACTTTTTTAATTAACATTTTATATTAATACTAGTTAGTATTATTGCTGCAAAGAAAGATATCATTTAGCATTTAAATAAATATTGACTGGGATGTTTTGATTATTATAGGGCCTCCATGCATGTGTAACAGACATCAGGTAATCACTTTAAGATTATTTTCCCGCTAAATTGATGTATGTAAAGCACTAGGGCTAGGCTATTAACCCGTATAGCAGCCTTTTCCATATTGAGGCCATGCAGGGTCCTTCCATTCAGGCGATCAATGAATGGCAGAGGGGACTGTATGGTTAATGATTAACAATACTTAATCGGTCACATGATTTCAGCGGCCACAGCTTTCAAATTGATCCTGCTACAAAACTTAACTTAAGCAGCTGTTGGGTCAGATATAGCGTGCTTGCGTTGCGTGCGCTCTGTCTCTCTCTCTCTCTCTCTCTCTCTCTCTCTCTCTCTCTCTCTCTCTCTCTCTCTCTAACGTGGGTGGTTGTCTGTTGTCGTTTTTTTGCGTGCCGATCGATGCCTATTAGCCCAACTTCTCGTTTGAAGAGTTTCTGAAGTGCTCGTTAAGATCACACGAAAGGCAAAATTATATTATGAGTATTTCCCATCAAGCCGTCACGGGATCTTTTTTAAACACACAAATGGAAAGAAAAACAGAAAACACTTCCTCCAGATTTTCGCCATCATTTCAAGCCTGGAAATACTTGAAATGCCAACTATTACATCAATAGTAAACTATATGCATTGATTGGATACTCTATACACTGATACATAATGGTCGCTGTGAAACCTTGTAATAAATAAATGCCCTTTTTACTTGCGTATATAGGCCTATATCTACCGTCTCCTTCAGTGACCACTGAGTGACCACATGACTCTAGGTTTTATCATTGATGGAAGAAGTATACGTTTTACTTTAGTAAAAGTTACAATATACTGAAATGTATATTCTGCTGACTGTTACAAGTCCCATATTAAAAATGTACTTGAGTAAAAGTAAAAGTAATCATTGTGCAGAATGTCCCATTTCAAAATGTATTAAAAACACATTTTGAAAATAGCAGATTTGTTCAACGTATACAAGTATTGAAATTTTAACTGCTGAAGAAAGAAAAAATACCTAAAAATTCTACTTAAATATAGTAGGCCTACTTCCATGTACTTGGTTTACTTTATACACCACTGCTTATAACGGAATGGTTGAGTGTCTGTCCTTTGTTTAGCTATACATACATGACTTCATAAAGTCTGTGCTTTTGGGGCCTATCAACGTATATTTAGGCCTATATTTTCTTTCCTCAAGTTGCCTGCCATGGGCTAGCCTCATACCTCATACCTCAACTTTTAGAGGTCCATTTTACACTCTGAGTCTATGGATTTTATACAGTATGGAAACTGGAAAAGGAGATGTTGTCCGCACACTGTTTAGTAGCTCCCAATGCAATTTTATTATCCTTAATAAAATTGCATTGGGAGCTACTAAACAGTATGCGGACAACATCTCGTATCTTCTTGTTCAGCAAGTTTTTTAGAGATGTGCGTACTTTCTTTTGGATTCTATTTCATAGCACGTCTTTCTGTCTGCATTGGGATTTCAGGATCTGTATAGGCCCGCCTGCTTAGTGTCTTGCTTTCATTTACATGGGTTCATAGTTGTACCTTTTTGTTTGTTTTGTACCCTCATATGTCCATGTTGCTCAGGTCCTATAGGGTATAGGCAATGCACCAATCATCATCTGCTGTTGAGAATCTTTAAAATCTAAAATGTAAAATAGTTGCTGTATTTTAAATAAAAACAGAACGTTTGGATATTTGTCTATTTGCATTTAACATAAAGTTTTGCCTGTGTCCTGACTCTTACACAAGTTATTCACCCTTTTCCTTTGTTGGGAAGCATGGTGACCAGGTTGCATTATTTCTCTTTATTCTCTCTCTCTCTCTCTCTCTCTCTCTCTCTCTCTCTCTCTCTCCTTCATTCACTTACTGTCACTCTGAATGTCTGTCTCCATGTCTCCACGTTGTCTGTCTCCATGTCTCCATGTTGTCTGTCTCCATGTCTCCACGTTGTCTGTCTCAATGTCTCCACGTTGTCTGTCTCCATGTCTCCACGTTGTCTGTCTCCATGTCTCCACGTTGTCTGTCTCCATGTCTCCATGTTGTCTGTCTCCATGTCTCCACGTTGTCTGTCTCCATGTCTCCACGTTGTCTGTCTCCATGTCTCCACGTTGTCTGTCTCCATGTCTCCATGTTGTCTGTCTCCATGTTTCCACGTTGTCTGTCTCCATGTCTCCATGTTGTCTGTCTCCACGTCTCCACGTTGTCTGTCTCCATGTCTCCATGTCCATGTGTCTCTATGTTAGCTTGTTTGATGCTAGTTTGATGAATTGAAAACATGGTGGACCCTCTTGTAAACAAGTGTAATGCTTAATTGGGTCGTCCACTCACAGTTAACAGTCTTTGTATTGAGTTTGTGCTTGAAATGTACTGTAATTCTGCAAACTGTTAATACATATTTCAATCAATCAATCAAGCTGTTTTTCTATCACTTCCTTTAGCATTATATACCACCTGTGCTCACGGGAAACAGGATAATTTATGTTAAGGCCCTACTTGTTAGCCTGTAGGCTAACAGGTACTAATTTGTTTTACTTAAGTAAAAGTATCAATACCACAATGTAGAAATACTCCATTACAAGTAAAAGTCCAGAATTCAAAATTTACTTAAGTAAAAGTACGAAAGTATTGGTATTAA
This sequence comes from Electrona antarctica, assembly GCF_951216825.1. NCBI lineage: Eukaryota > Metazoa > Chordata > Actinopteri > Myctophiformes > Myctophidae > Electrona > Electrona antarctica. The sequence continues at coordinate 22,553,740 of NC_136798.1, forward strand.
AACGTACTTAAAGTACAAAAGTAGTCATTATTCAGAATGCCCAGTATTTTGGGCCATGTAAATGGGTACAGCTATGGTATAACACAGTGCAATATTATTTCATGAGATATATCCTGACAACATGTCTGACTTTGTCTAGTTACATAAATATGCAGCAAATGACACAGTATTGTGTTTACACAAAACACACACACAAACACACACCCTGTCCAGTATACTGCTCCAGCACAGACATTCACACACTTGCTGGGTTGTTAAAAAGAATACATCCCAGCATGGTGTCCTGTCTCGAGAGGCAGTTTGACAAATTAGCCATTTTCCAACAGGCCTATAAGGACTATAATAATCCTGCCTGGATTGTTTGGAGTGACCCCTAGTTATTGATAGGTGGAGAAGCTTGTTAATGTACGAGGAAGGGGTGAATCCATGTTGTTATTCTTCGTCCCCACCAGCAGAGTGCGCCGCTCTGGCAGAGCAGCCTGAGGGGAGATTAACCTGCATGTCTCTGTGAGGAGGCAGACACGCGTGCACACACACGCACTCATATGCACGCGCGCAAACACACTGTTAAGTCTAGTGAGCAGACACATGCAAGCAGGCCGATACAGGTTCAATGACTTTGATCATGTAATTCCTGCATAATCTCTGTAATCTTTTAAAGCAGAGCTGTTTGAATGTATATTGTGCGCGCGTGAGAGAGGATGTGTATAACGTACATTGGATTAACTAGATGAAGAAGGCCGAGACCTCTGCTAAGAGAAATGAATTAAGAATCTATTTGAATGAACCAACGTGGCAATCAAATACACGCTGTGATCCAGACTGGCAGAGGCAGGTTTAGGGATGTATCCAATGCCTGATGGACATTTCCTATATAAAGTATGTATGTGGACAGACGGTCAAAAAGAGACAAGCAGACAGACAGAAATGCCTGTGCTGTCTCTTGTTTTGGGGGTTGGAAAAACAAGTTGGTGGACAGCTATAGGACTACAGTTAATCAGAACCCGGCAGTTACAGAGTACAGACAGACTGAAAAGAGAGGCAGGCAGGCAGGCAGGCAGGCAGGCAGGCAGGCAGGCAAGCAGGCAGGCAGGCAGGCAGGGTGGCAGGCAGACAGACAGACAGACAGACAGACAGACAGACAGACAGACAGACAGACAGACAGACAGACAGACAGACAGACAGACAGACAGACAGACAGACAGACAGACAGACAGACAGACAGACAGACAGACAGACAGACAGACAGACAGACAGACAGACAGACAGACAGACAGACAGACAGACAGACAGATGCAAGCTCTTTGAACTCCCTGTTGATTTCTGAAAATGTTCAGTGATTTCCAAAATTGCAAAATTATGTGTTGTCAGCTTGTAGATCGGCTATTTTCTGTGACGAGATTTGGTGTTGAGGGGGAAAAGGAGCCGTGCTAGTATAGAGGCCCTGGTCAACTAATTAATGATATAGGGCTTCCGTGTTTAATATGATGGGAGAGCATAAGAGACGTTGGCTGATCCGGGACAGCGAGTAGAGGTGTGACTGCAAACTTGTTCAAAATAAAGGTCCAGTAATTGACCATTAAAACAACAGTTATTGCTCCAATTGATGGTCTTTATAACTGAATGTTTTCAACTTTCATATAACCCATTATTTGTAGTAATTATCTGTGTTTCTCTCTTTCTATTGGGGATATTGTTTGTGTGCATACAGTATTGATATGCTACAGTTACATCAATCTAGGATTTGGAGTGCTGCAGTTGGAGTACTGCTACATATTAACAGACATGAACTCTTGTGAGTTAACAACAATGGTATGGTGTGTTAGGTAATGAGCTGTTCTCAAAGCACAATGTTTATTGAACAGCAGCGCTTTGGTCCAGTGAGCTGCCAAGGGAGGCCCACTGGACCAAAACCATGGCACCCAAATTATGTGGTACCTTTTTCCTTTTGTTTTAGAGTCTGGCATCCCAATCATGCATTTAACCCCAAAGCAGGTAGAAATGATAATTTCCACAACAATGATGCTACTGAGTAACATTTTTATGGCAAGCATTTTGTCTTTTTTGTTGTTGTTCCTCACAAATATTATCTCTATTGATTTGATCCCATCTGCTAAACCCTGCCCCAGACAAATGCATCATCGCCAGACCCCGTTTATCACAATGTTCCATATAAGATGCATCCGTAGAGACACATATATGTAAATGGGGAAACCAGTAAAAGTGGGTGGAAAGGACAGAGAGATCAACTTGACAAGTTCAAAGATTAGTTTTGCTGGCTTGCTTGAGTGTTGTTTTCTTAAATGAGTTGTTTTTGTATGTGTAATCCTAGTTAGTGTATAACATTGACACCGGATGTCACCCACATTGTATAAAGCATGCACCTGAGATCACACACCGGATAAGTCAAACACCCTCATTACAGGTGCGCACACCAGCGCAAGAGAATACACAATACACATACTGCAACATAGTCAATATGGGGGGGCATATATGTTTATGCCGTGTGTGTGTGTGTGTGTGTGTGTGTGTGTGTGTGTGTGTGTGTGTGTGTGAGAGAGGTGAGTTGCACGCTGATAGCACACAATGCTCCTCCTGTATAATTAGCACGGTAGGCTCGTGATGTGGAACCTTTGCTGTTCTCGCATTGAACCCATTTACCACTGCAAGCCATCAAACACATGCCCCCCACACACACACACACACACACACACACACACACACACACACACACACACACACACACACACACACACACACACACACACACACACACACCCTTAGATAGAGAAGCTCACTAATGCACACAAGCGTGTGAACACACACACACACACACACACACACACA
>NC_136798.1:22556786-22566786 GCF_951216825.1 Electrona antarctica
ACACACACACACACACACACACACACACACACACACACACACACACACACACACACACACACACACACACACACACACACACACACACACACACACACACACACACACACACACACACACACACAAGCTTACCATGCACACTACACACACGGCACATACATGCACAGACACACTCATTCACACAACCACACATTCACACAAGCACCATTCCACTACTGGTGATATTGATACAGAGGAAATATTAATGACTTCACTCACCTGCAACACACTGTTGTATCTTGCACTGCCAACAGAGAGCATATACACCTCATCAAGGCTGGAAAACCTCACTCTCTGTGTTGAAATGACACACGTTGCTGTGTCTCAAAACACAAACCTGCAATGAGATGAGTTAATAAAAGTATTGTCTTTGTATTAGTCGTCAATAACGTGGAGAAACCTTGTCGAGCCTCTACAAATCCTAACCGATCGTACAAATTCATAACAAATATTGATAATTAATTAATGTGTGTTCAGTGACAGCATTATATAACATTAATTTACCACTTGAACCCTACAGTATACTTTGGTGACCGGGGTACCCCATGTGTTTATACTTGGTGACCGGGGTACCCCATGTGTTTATACTTGGTGACCGGGGTACCCCATGTGTTTATACTTGGTGACCGGGGTACCCCATGTGTTTATACTTGGTGACCGGGGTACCCCATGTGTTTATACTTGGTGACCGGGGTACCCCATGTGTTTATACTTGGTGACCGGGGTACCCAAATATGTTACTCGTACTGACTTACAGCATGATGAAATTGAAACTGTGTGGGTTGAATTAATTTTCAAAAAAGCTAAATCAGTATTAGTGGGCACCGTCTACAGACCGCCTGACCAACATGGGTTCTATGATATACTTGAGGGGTGCTTAGCTGAGGAGGAATGTGTAGAGAAAATCCTGATTGGCGACTACAATACAGACATGCAACGAAAGGAAGCACCTGTGTTTAAGTCATTCAGTAAGTTCTGTGATCTACATAGTGTCAGTCAGCTAATTACCCAACCCACTAGAGTGTGTGATTCTACTCAAACTGTCATTGATCTCATTCTGTCCTCGGACAAATCCAGAATCTCCAAGAAAGGGGTTATTGTATGTGGGCTTAGTGATCATTTTATGATATTCTGTACCCGCAAAATACAAAAACTTAAGACCGGCTGCCACAAAACAGTCATATCAAGGGACCTCAAAACCTACTCTAGTGAGGTCTTTAACCAAGTATTGGAGAGTCTGGATTGGTCCGATGAGCTTAAAAGCACACATGTCGAAGAAGCTTGGCTTGGCTTCAAAACCAAATTTACATCAGTACTGAACAACATGGCTCCTTTGAGAACCACCAGGGGCAAAACCCGCTCGGAACCATGGATGAATTCGGACATACTGGCTGCAATGAAAGCCAGAGACAAAAAATGCTCTGAAGTTCTAAAATGCAAGTCAAAGCTAGCCAAGCGCTTCGACAGTGTTCGCCAAGCTCGTTTGAACAACCTAAATACACAACGAATCAAACTACGAAACAGTGTAACTGCCATGACCAAATCAGCTAAAAGTAACTTCATTAATGATAAAACTGAGGAAAACAAAAACAATCCTCATGAGCTCTGGAAGATACTAAACAATCAACTAAGCTATGGTCAGAAACTAAAAACCAGATTTTCGAACATAAACATCAAATCTGACAACACTCTCATCACTGACAACCTTGATGTGGCCAACTACTTGAATATCTTCTTTACAAACATATCAACAACTCTGGTTAACAAACTGCCCTCCCACTCTGGGCTCTTTGGTGTAGAGCACATTACAACCTTCTACAAAAACCTAGGTGTTTGTAAAGACGATTTTAAACTAGTTATGGTAACAACTGATGAGGTAATTAAGAAACTGAGTGCCCTCCAACCCCACAAGGCCACAGGCCATGACAACATTCCCTCCAAATTTCTCAGAGACTCAGCCATCTCTATAGCTCCAATCATCACCCACATAGTAAACCTCTCCATCAAACAGGGACAGGTCCCCCAAGATTTCAAACTGGCCAAAGTAACCCCCTTGCACAAGAAAGGGAGTAAATTAGACCCCGGCAACTACCGCCCTATTTCTATTCTTAGTTCCATCTCGAAAGTGATGGAAAAAATAGTCTATGAACAGGTTGAAAAGTATCTTGCCACTAATAAATTATTGTACGAGTTCCAATCTGGCTTCAGAACATCCCACTCCACTGACACATGCCTCCTCTATTTGAGCGACCACATCAAACAAGAGGTGGACGCTGGCAAATACTGCGGCATGGTCATGCTGGACCTCCAAAAGGCTTTTGACACCGTGAACCACTCCATACTGGTTAACAAGCTAAAAGCAATTGGTTTCGATAGCACATCAGTGAGCTGGATGCAATCCTACCTGGAGGGGAGAGAACAGATGGTGGAAGTGAACGGAACACTGTCCCCCCCCCTCCCAGTGAGCTGTGGCGTTCCACAAGGAAGCATACTAGGGCCTCTACTGTTCCTAATATATGTAAACGACATGACTTCAGCCTGTGACTGCAACTTGTTCCTGTTCGCAGATGACTCAGCACTGCTGGTCTCGGACAGGGACAAACTGCAGGTTGAAAATGCCCTCAGCTCTGAACTCGGTAGAATCTGCACCTGGCTCGCTGATAACAAACTATCTTTACACCTGGGAAAAACTGAATCCATTCTCTTTGGCTCTATTAGTAATCTCAGCAAGGCAAATGGCTTCTTGGTTAGAGTGGGTGACAATGTTATCACACGTAAAGATGAAATTACCTACCTAGGTTCCATCCTGGAGGCTAATCTTTCCGGTGATAAAATGGCCACCAACGTAATCAAAAAAGTCAACCATAGAACAAGATTCCTCTACAGGATCTCCTCACTGGTCAACAAAAACACCTTGAAGACCTTAACAGGAGCCCTTGTACAGGGTTTCTTTGACTATGCATGCACCTCCTGGTACCACAGCACCTCAAAGGCCCTTAAAACCAGGCTCCAGACTTCCCAAAACAAACTGGTCAGGCTCCTACTTGATCTAGCCCCCCGAACCCACCTCACCCCTGCCCACTTCGACAGGCTGGAATGGCTTAGGGTCGACGACAGAGTACAGCATCTTGCAATGGGTCTGGTCCACAAGATTCGATACACCACCAAGATACCCATGTACCTGTCTAGATACTTCCTTAATGTTAACGAAGTCCACACCCACAACACCAGAGGGAGTGCAACGAACCATGTACAACCCAGATTCGGCACAAACAAGGGACTAAATTCTTTTCGCTCCTATGCCACCAAAATGTGGAACGCCCTACCAACTGTCATTAAGACATGCGAATCCCTTGACTCCTTCAAAACCGCTCTCAAAGGGCACCTACGGATGGCTGCAATTCGAAACTGGCCCCCGTAAAATCTGAATCCCCCCCCCCGCCCCCCCCTTTTTTCCCCTCACTGTATATATTTCTTTTCCCTTTTTACCTCCTTTTTGATGAATTCTTTTTTTGATGAATTCCTGTTCTGTCTATAGAAGTGTCTATTTGTACGTCTCTAAATGTTTTGATGATTTGAACATGGTGGACCCTGTTGGAAACAAGTGTAATGCTTAATTGGGTCGTCCACTCACAGTTAACAGCCTTTGTATTGAGTTTGTGCTTGAAATGTAATGTAATTCTGCAAACTGTTAATAAATTCTTCAATCAATCAATCAAACCATGTGTTTATACTTGGTGACCGGGGTACCCCATGTGTTTATACTTGGTGACCGGGGTACCCCATGTGTTTATACTTGGTCTCCTTCTTTTTCCCCTCGACACCAAATCTCTTCTGCGAATGTTTGCCTATTTTCTCAAAATGTTCACTTGTTATTAGCCGCAATTTGCAACACTATATTTCCTTTCTCCTCTATATGTTGAATCTAAAGTTGCAACAAAAACCATTGACTGTTGTATTAAACAAGGTTAAACTCACCAACATTGCAGCTCTGCTGTACGGAAAGCTACGATTATCCTCTTTTCTATCTGCAAAGTTTTTGTTTCATAAAAATCCACTGTAGACATGTCATGAGCTACTTTCTGGCAAGACAATCTGTGTAGGTGATAATTTATCTAAGAGTTCGAGTTTGGATCCGCTTGCTGGAAATCACTCAACGGCCCGGCGTACCACCTGATTTGAAAATGCACATAATGCAGGAGGTTTCATTATTGAGAACGAGCACTTCCAAACTAAAATAATCAATTTATTTTTATGACATCCACACAATTATAATGCTGGGGTTAAGTGTTTAAACAGGTATTTATGTTGTGCCATAAGATAGGCTATACTGTATCATGGGTAGTTATATGCAACATAGTAGGCATGTAACGATTCACTCAACTCACGATACGATTCGTATCACGATATGAGGTTCACGATACGATTTTTCATGATCTTAAAAATATATATATTTTAAAGAAAAATTACCGCTTTTTAAATTTTATATAATTTATCTTCCCCCCTGAGATGTTTTATTTAACTACATTGCAAAAGAAGTAGCATTACTTTTGACAGTGCAGAAACATAATTGCCTTCCTTGATGAGCATCAACGACCATCATCACCTGGGCACAGTCACAGACACACACAGCTCCCCTCTACAGTGCTCTACTACTGAAAGTGACTATCATTTCTCTCCAACAGCACTTGAATATGATGGAATATGACTAAAGCTCACATTTCACATCACACACTAGCCCCCCTAAAAAAATCGAATCGATTCATATCGTCGGGATTAATATCGATATATATCGATATACGATATATCGTTACATGCCTACAACATAGACAAGTCAAGTGAATGCATGACCAGAGCCGGTAAGAGATACCGTATATAGGCAACTCATTCTCAATGTATTTTGTTAGGAAGGAAGGAAAATGACCATGCTAAAACCACCACCCTATATTACCATGCTAAAACCACTTGAACCCTATATTACCATGCTAAAACCACCACCCTATATTACCATGCTAAAACCACTTGAACCCTATATTACCATGCTAAAACCACCACCCTATATTACCATGCTAAAACCACCTGAACCCTATATTACCATGCTAAAACCACTTGAACCCTATATTACCATGCTAAAACCACTTGAACCCTATATTACCATGCTAAAACCACCACCCTATATTACCATGCTAAAACCACTTGAACCCTATATTACCATGCTAAAACCACCACCCTATATTACCATGCTAAAACCACTTGAACCCTATATTACCATGCTAAAACCACTTGAACCCTATATTACCATGCTAAAACCACTTGAACCCTATATTACCATGCTAAAACCACTTGAACCCTATATTACCATGCTAAAACCACTTGAACCCTATATTACCATGCTAAAACCACCACCCTATATTACCATGCTAAAACCACTTGAACCCTATACCATGCTAAAACCACTTGAACCCTATATTACCATGCTAAAACCACTTGAACCCTATATTACCATGCTAAAACCACTTGAACCCTATATTACCATGCTAAAACCACTTGAACCCTATATTACCATGCTAAAACCACTTGAACCCTATATTACCATGCTAAAACCACTTGAACCCTATATTACCCCATGCTAAAACCACTTGAACCCTATATTACCATGCTAAAACCACTTGAACCCTATATTACCATGCTAAAACCACTTGAACCCTATATTACCATGCTAAAACCACTTGAACCCTATATTACCATGCTAAAACCACCTGAACCCTATATTACCATGCTAAAACAACTTGAACCTATTACCATGCTAAAACCACTGGAACCCTATATTACCATGCTAAAACCACTTGAACCCTATATTACCCCATGCTAAAACCACTTGAACCCTATATTACCATGCTAAAACCACTTGAACCTTATATTACCATGCTAAAACCACTTGAACCCTATATTACCATGCTAAAACCACTTGAACCCTATATTACCATGCTAAAACCACTTGAACCCTATATTACCATGCTAAAACCACTTGAACCCTATATTACCATGCTAAAACCACTTGAACCCTATATTACCATGCTAAAACCACTTGAACCCTATATTACCATGCTAAAACCACTTGAACCCTGTATTACCATGCTAAAAACACTTGAACCCTATATTACCATGCTAAAACCACTTGAACCCTATATTACCCGGCAGATTTTAATTTTTAATTTCTTCCTTCCTGAAAACCTTAAAAAGAAATGACCTTTAAAAGTGAAAATGAAAATGAAGAATGAAAATTATGCTATGAGGCTAATGAATAATGTGCATGGAAAAATGTCGTGGAAGTGATTGTGAACTGTTAGAAATCCTCTCGCCATCCATCACATCAAAATAACATCTATGCATCCTACTTCTTCTCATGTCCTAGAATGTATTCATGTGTATTATTAAGCATGCAAGGCAAATATGTCCTTCACACAGCAGGGCCACTTATTAACCTTCACATGCCTTATATAATTCGGCTAAGCTTAGCCCATGCATACACATTCCATCAATGGCTTAACGGGTTTAGTGATGGATAGGCATATTAATGAAAAAATAAAGACAGAAAATTGTTCATGTTCAACTGAATTCAATATTTTATTCAAAGATCAAATGAATGCACTTTTCAAATGTTCAAAGGAACATTGTGGCCCCCACACACCACAACTCAAGACACACCCAAAGGGCGCCAACAAACTGTATTACATCTTATACAAAGATGTCATGCATATCGATAAAATGGAATACTTTTTCATATATACACACACGCACACACACACACACAGACGGTCCACTGGCCTTCAGCCTGGTGGCGACTACAAATAGGTGGCAAAACCCAGAGTGGTTAATTCTGAAAGTTTTAACACTTGCTAAACCACAGACAGGTGCATCATGTTGCACTCAGAAAGTACAACATAGAAGTGACTACTTGCGGGGAACCTGTTAAAGGGTGTTTCTATATGTGCAGGTCATGCCATGTCTCCTATAGTTAAAAGGAGCAGATTTGGATTTAAAGGGATAGTTCAGATTTCTTTTTAACTTAAGCTGTGTATGAAATACTTGCCATTAATATAGTGGTTGCAACTGTATTAATTGATTGCCCGAGTCCCGTGGTGGGAGTTCTGCTCTGGTTTTGGTGAAAGTAGTTCTGGTCATTTCGTGGGGGGCACTGGGGCCACGCATTAAAAGTAAATTAATCCACAAAACTAAAGTAATTTGTATTGTTGTTGACCTATTTCTAAAATATTAGTGCAACTTTCGTTCATTTTTTACCCCTCTATCACACAGAACTATGTTTTTTGTGTCCATATCACTACGCCCAAAACAATAGTTCCAATAGTTCCCTTTAATATGGACAGAGAGGGGGAGAAACAACATCAGAGATTCAGACATTCAAAAACATGAACAGAGTTGCAAGTTGCTTACTGAAACACCTCCCGCTATATTACACACCCTCACTCTTTTAGCCCATCTCTCCATGACTCGTTTTGCCTCTCAACCTCACAGCCTGTCTCCCCCAGATGAGATCCCACACCTTAGCCTTGTGTGTTCTGATAGCAGAGGTTGCCATGGTAACAGAGTGGTCTTGTGGCTTAGGCTGAGCACGCACGCACGCACGCACGCACGCACGCACGCACGCACGCACGCACGCACGCACGCACGCACGCACGCACGCACGCACGCACACACACACATTCTTCATGCATATATATATTGTTAAGCTACAGGTGCCCCCAAAGTCTCACCCTACGCTGATGTGATTGACAGACTCGGGGGGAGGGGGATCACAATTAGTGATGCGGCTAATTTCCCACAATGCCCTGCAGCCACTGGGCACCCACTGCGCCCAGCAGTCGGCTTATTAATATTCATAAATCATCTGATGAATATGCCAATGGAAGCTACAGTGTCCAGGTGAGCTGCTGCAGCTCCCAATCACAGTCGGCCATCCATCCACGATATCCAATCGCGTTGGACATTGCAGGAAATAGCAACTTAGCGGTGCGGCTGCCTGCCTCATGGGTCTGCTCAGACGGCGGAGTCCTATTATGTTGATTGCAGACCCAGCGAGCACCCACCTTTACCCACTGGGACTTTATGCTAAACATTAACTTTAAACGGAGTCAGAAAACATTGATTTAAGTGATCATTGATACATTGGACACCCAGAGAGACAGGGTTCAAATGTGTAGGGAAAACAGTTACAGGACACGCACAGTAACGCACTCATCCTTTGTGGCCTATAGGCTGCATACCACACCTCTCACTTGATTGGGTAAAATATTAGGTTCTTGTTGCTGTTGAACATTTTCCAAGGTAGGCCTAATTGGATTAAGCGCATTTCAGGAATGTATGAAAATCTAATTTAAAGTGTGGATTTATTTAAAACAAGTCTAAGCAGCTAGACTTTCAAATCAAAACACGCAGGTGATTTCTAGTTCGTATCTGCACAGCATCTGTATAGAAATGCTGAGTAGATACTGAAAGGTGCGCTCAACAAAGCGCAAATCTCTGCCAGGAGGCATGCTTTTAATAATAATAGTGATCAACAAGGCAGATGGCTTCTTGGTTAGAGTGGGTGACAATATTATCACACGAAAAGATGAAATTACCTACCTAGGTTCCATCCTGGAGGCTGATCTTTCCGGTGATAAAATGGCCACCAACGTAATCAAAAAAGTCAATCAAAGAACAAGATTCCTTTACAGGATCTCCTCACTGGTCAACAAAAACACCTTGAAGACCTTAAGACCCTCGTACAAGGTTTCTTTGACTATGCATGCACCTCTTGGTACCACAGCACCTCAAAGGCCCTTAAAACAAGGCTCCAGACCTCCCAAAACAAACTGGTCAGGCTCCTACTTGGCCTCACCCCCCGAACCCACCTCACCCCTGCCCACTTTGACAGGCTGGAATGGCTTAGGGTTGACGACAGAGTACAGCATCTTGCAATGGGTCTGGTCCACAAGATTCGAACACCACCAAGATACCCATGTACCTGTCTAAATACTTCCTTAATGTTAACAAAGTCCATGCACCCACAACACCAGAGGGAGTGCAACAAACCATACATCTATTGATGGCTGCAATTCGAAACTGGCCCCCGTAAAATCTGAATCCCCCCCACCGCCCCCCCCCCCCCCCCTTTTTTCCCCTCACTGTATATGTATACTGTAGAATTTAGCATTGCATCATACATCTGTCTCTACAGTCTGCCTCCCTGTCTCTTATAATGTAGGACTATACATCTCTCCATATTATTCTCCCATTTCTGTCATTCAAATTTCTCTGTAATCCACTCAGTTGTTACTTCCTTGTGTTAAGTATATATCCGTATCTCTCGTCAAACAAAGGTTGCGATTTGAAATGTCAATGTTGGGTTTTCACTGCGCCACAAGAGGAAGTTAGACAATGTAAGGCAGTGAGCAGTCTGCAGTAGGCTTGTCTCTAAATTAAGTTAATAATCTTCACCAATTAGAACAAGACTAACAAGAACAATGTTGGTGTAACTAAGAGATTCTGTAGAAATATCTTTGTATACTGTAATATTACAATTCAACTTAAATGAGTCGGCATTGGCTTGTACCATGCAGTGCATTGCATGCCTGTGATTAGACTGGGATCAATAGACTAGAGAGAATCATATGGTCTGTGTGTGTGTGTGTGTGTGTGTGTGTGTGTGTGTGTGTGTGTGTGTGTGTGTGTGTGTGTGTGTGTGTGTGTGTGTGTGTGTGTGTGTGTGTGTGTGTTTGTGCATGCGTGCGTGCGTGCGTGCGTGCGTGCGTGCGTGCGTGCGTGCGTGCGTGCGTGCGTGCGTGCGTGCGTGCGTGTGTGCGTGCGTGCGTAAATTACAAGATAGGCCCACAGTTTTGGAATAGGCGGGCCCTAGAGTTTCAAATTGGAATGAAACCAGGCTTTCCACAGGTACTGG
>NC_136798.1:22576786-22601786 GCF_951216825.1 Electrona antarctica
GTATTGTTCAGTCTCATGTCTCACACCTTCCTCTTGACAATACAACCTAGATTCTCAGGCCAGTTAATTGGCTGGTCAATTAAGCACAGTAATACCATGGCCAGTACACCAGTTACTAGTAGTTTTGGCTCTGTGGGCAGGTGTCAAATCGAGCTGGAAAGGATAATTAGCATCTCCATGAAGCTTGTCAACATACTGAAGCACAATGTACTCTAAAAAGATGGCTGTGTTGAAACCATTGTTAAGTTTTCATTGTCAGTGGATCAACACCAGCAGATAACATGAACATAAATATCAGTTTTTCAGAAAACTTAGGAGGATTTAGGAGGCGTTTTTAGAATTGACCTCAGTCCTAAATGGGTTAAATCAAGTGAGCCAGCAGGCACACAGGTCGAGTAAGCGCCTCCTCTAGTCCATGACAGTAATAGGGCAGTCTATTCATCTTTCAATCCTGAGTCCCTATTTTGAGCATGTCATAATGTTCATTATGCTCAACATGGCCATTGTGAACAGGTGCTAAGGCTCTACTAAACTAAATACACTTGGCATTTCAAACTGAAATGCTACAAATATTACCCAAGGAGGATCATAGCCTTAATCCTCCTTACAGATCTATTGTGCTTTTCTTTCCCGCCGATAATACACACTGCTATCAGACACATACGAACACAGAGTGCTAATTCACACTGCTTGTATGTTGTATCAGACACACACCAACACAGAGTGATAATACCCACTGCTTGTATGTTGTATCAGACACACACCAACACAGAGTGATAATACCCACTGCTCGTATGTTGTATCAGACACACACCAACACAGAGTGATAATTCACACTGCTTGTATGTTGTATCAGACACATACGAACACAGAGTGCTAATTCACACTGCTTGTATGTTGTATCAGACACACACCAACACAGAGTGATAATACCCACTGCTTGTATCAGACACACACCAACACAGAGTGATAATACCCACTGCTTGTATTAGACACACACGAACACAGAGTGATAATACCCACTGCTTGTATGTTGTATCAGACACACACCAACACAGAGTGATAATACCCACTGTTTGTATCAGACACACACCAACACAGAGTGATAATACCCACTGCTTGTATTAGACACACACGAACACAGAGTGATAATACCCACTGTTTGTATCAGACACACACCAACACAGAGTGCTTATGACAGGCATTTTTCATTGAGCACATCTTGTCCTCGTGGCAGAACATACAAATAACAGAATCGTAAACGCTGCTTAAAAGAATAAAACAATAAAAAGACAAAAACCAATACAACAATATATTGCACAGAAGGGCATTAAAATAAACTGTCCTTATGAAGTTTGGCGCAACAATATCTCTCTCCCTCAGCCGCGTAGCTGCTGAATAGGCATGTGAGTGCTGTTGTGGTATTGATGAGTAGGCTACAGCCATTTTGTTTTGTCTCCGGGCGAAACTCTTCCTTTCATGTTTCTGATCAGAAAGAAGGAAAACAGTGATGAATTAAACATGCAGACATAATACCTCTGCCAGATCCATACACTACTTCTAGCGTGAATGTGCTTTTTCCTTTTTGTGTGCACGGGTGTGTATGCACGTGCGTGAGTGTGTGCGCTTGTGTTTACACTTTCCAACAATTGTTTTGAAGTACGATTTCTCTTTGTTCTTAGGGACTGTGTCTGCCAAATCTGAGCTCTCTTTGGGGATGCTCCAGTCAATTCATCAGAGATGATACTTAAAGATATATTTTTGGTTGTGGGGCCATCCTGACAAATGTCTGTGACTGACAAAGTTCTAGCCAATCACAGAGCAATTGTTCCTCCAGGCTCTAGGTTTTAGTGTGTCCTAATCCTGATTAGTAGGGATGTAACGATTCACTCAACCCACCATTTGATAAGATTCACGATACATGGGCTCACAATACGATTTTCTCATCATTGTTTTATTTTATTTTTTACAAATAATTAATTATTTGAATTATTTATCATACAAAATTGAGCACCAGTCGTTCATGCTAGCATTTCTTTCACAGGCTCTGTGCTGTTGTAACTCCCCCTGTAAAAATACTTTTTTATATTTTTTTATTAAAGACTCAATTAAATCTCAATTAGCCCTTCACTAAATCCCACCCCAAAAAGCAATTGTCCAATGTCAAGCTTTCTTCGCTGCTAACGTTCCTATTGGACAAGGATGGGTTGGGGAGGGACTTAGTGAAGGGCTAATTTCTGCAAGTCACCCACTCCTACTCCTACCACCACCTGGTGATCGGATCGTGTATCAGTAATCTCAAAGAGCCACAGTTGAACAATACAATATGAAAACAGAAATGATCGCCCAACCATACCGACCTCCTTGTTCTCTCATGCTCCTTGTTTCTGAGGGCAACCACCTGATGCTGGGCAACCTACACCTCTGTTTCTCTCTCTCTCTCACACACACACACACACACACACACACACACACACACACACACACACACACACACACACACACACACACACACCGGGGGCTAGGTTTGTGTGTGAAAGAGCAGAAGTTTTTTTCACCTGCAAGGCTACGTCACCCCATCACAAACAGCCTACTAGAGCTCCTGTCAAGCGATTCATGTGGAGTGAATGCACGCATGTGTGATGGTCATATGATGTTTGTGTGTGCGTGTGTGTGTGTGTGTGTGTGTGTGTGTGTGTGTGTGTGTGTGTGTGTGTGTGTGTGTGTGTGTGTGTGTGTTTGCATCTTTGTTCCATTCGCACATTCATCAGGGTGTGTGTTCGCGTGCACGGGTGTGCAGGCCTCTGTGCCTGCCAGCGTACGTGTGCATCAGAAAGTGCTATGCTGTGTTGCTTCTCCCCGTGGTGGAGATGGAAGGCGACACGACGGGTTCTGCTCTCTGTCAGAAGAGAAGGAGTGTTAATATTTAACTGGGGGAGGCTCTATTTAGAGCCTCCGCCGCCCCGCTGCCTCAGTGCCTCCTCCCGGTGGACTGCGCAGCGCTGGTGCCCACCAGAGCCGTTATGGAGGAAAGCTGTAGCAGCCAGCCGCACGTCACTAAGTCTCCCTGACAGAATCAGTTTGCAGATGAGCTTTAAAATGCGTCGCGCTGTTTTGTGCCATGCTGGCAGGCAGACGAATCGTATGGATGTGTGTGCGTGTGTGTCCATGTCTTGCTCCTGACAATCTCTTTAATTTAAGAGGGTTTTCCCCTCAGAGGCTTGCAACGTCCTCTCCCAGAATGCTTTGCGCTTGAACTTGCAGGCAGAGTCCGTGGGCTTGAGGTACTAGTGACAGTACTTGTTGCTACTATATGTGAAGTAAATTCTCCTCTCCTCTATTCTTCTCTGCTGTTCAGTACAATGGTGCTAAGTCCTACTCTACTCTAATGTACACTACCCTATACAGTACATTTTTGCTGTCACATTCATTTCAGCGGTTTTTGTAGTGGCCATTTTGTGTGTCACACAAAACAGACACTTAATTTGAATGCAACCTAAAGTGAAATATCATGCTTCCAAAACAATGTATTCATTTGGGGAAAAAAATGCCTGAATTCTTGGTGGAATGCTGGGAAGTTTAAAGTTGTAGCAAATGACCTCTCTTGACCTTTAACATCTGGAGCGAGATATCAACCCACCTCATCAGCTCCAATATCTGCAGTCAGACTTGGATGTAACATATTGACACTTCACCGTGTGTGTGTGTGTGTGTGTGTGTGTGTGTGTGTGTGTGTGTGTGTGTGTGTGTGTGTGTGTGTGTGTGTGTGTGTGTGTGTGTGTGTGTGTGTGTGTGTGTGTGTGTGTGTGTGTGTGTTTCTGTGTGTGTGTGTGCGACCCGTGCGTGGGTGTGATGTGTTAGTAAGATCAATAGGTGTATGGGAGGCCCAGTTCGCAGTGCACACACACACGTGTGTGCGTGCGCGTGTGACTTTTCATCTTTAAAATATGTTGAACAAATGCCACATTGCACAGTGCACACTTGCTGTGTCTGAATTAATTAGCAAATTCAAATTTAAGCTTGTGTGTGTGTGTGTGTGTGTGTGTGTGTGTGTGTGTGCGTGCGTGCGTGCGTGCGTGCGTGCGTGCGTGCGTGCGTGCGTGCGTGCGTGCGTGCGTGCGTGCGTGCGTGCGTGCGTGCGTGCGTGCGTGCGTGCATGCGTGTGTGTGTGTGAGCGTGCGTGCGTGCTTGCGTGTGCGTGGGTGTGATGTGTTAGTAAGATCAATAGTTGTATGGGAGGCCCAGTTCACAGCTGCTGGAAGCAGAAACCAGGTGCACACATGGCTGCATGACGTAAGGCCTCTGAAATGAGATGAATCCACTTGACACCCAGAAGAACCAATCACATGAAACACACAGCAGACCAGCCAAACTCTGACAGCTCCAGACATGGTTAAGCCAGTTGTGTTTGAAGGCCCGCCTGAGCAATTATTTCTGAATGGCTTCTGAATATCAGTTAGAATTAATCTGCAAACATGAATATATCACGGAAGTCCAGGGACCGCAGATTTTTAAATTGGTGAGGATGTTTGCTGCTGCTCAATTGCTTGCATTTTACATTAGCCCGTCAAACTAAAAAAAACAAAACAGAGACATGCAGAGAGAGAGACAGAGAGAGAGATTGACAGATCTGGTAGGATTTCAAATGGGTGTCTTCCTGTAAGAGTATTAGGCATCAGTGGCTGAGTTGTTAAGCATGCAAGGCTATACTTATGAAGCTGGGTAAAACTTTGTAGCAACACACAAACATCACACACCTCTGAGAGAAAAACGCAATGCACTCTCATTTACTCACAATGCCAGTCGTGAGTTTGTAGAATTATTGCCTCTTTCTTATATTATTTGACAATTTGGTCAATGTTTGATCAGTTTCTATTTTGTATTACTTTTGCTGCAGTAACAGTATTTATATCTTTTTTTTAAAAGTCTTAAAAGACATTAAATTACTGTCATCTATAGACCGACCCACAGGTTGGGAACCACTGCCCTAACTGAGTGTGCCCCTCCCTCGCTTGGCTGATGTGGCCCTCCCGTTCCCCCTGGGATCTGGGGAGGGGGCTGTGTGGTGCCGCGTGGCTGTCTGGGGGGGCTCGACCCCACAACCCTGCCTCGGGCATCGACTGCCACCAGCCTGAACCCTCCCTAACCCCTGCAACTCTCTCTCTCTCTCTCTCTCTCTCTCTCTCTCTCTCTCTCTCTCTCTGACGCCCTGCCTCTTTCTCTCTGGCTCAGAGATACTTTCCTCAGTGTCTTCACCAGGCGGAAGGCATGGTAGAGTATGTTTTGTACTCCGTCCGTCTGTTTGTCTGTCTGTGTGTCCTTCTGTGAACAACTAATCTCTGCCACCGTAGGCTCGCAGCCAAACTCTGCACACACACTCCCTGGATGACAGAGCTGAATCTTTGCCCCAAATCTTTCATATGGGCCTGTTATAGCTCCACCAGGAGGCAGATTTTAGCAAAACACATTTTTTTGACAGTACACTACAGATTTTGTCCAAACGCAAATCGGTAGGCCTACACAGTTTCTCTATGGCCATTAAACAAAACGGATGTTTCAGATTTTATACTCCATCCTGATCGGCTAAGATTGGCTTCTAAGGTTTTCTGGAGTGCTCCATTTTGAACAAAATGCCTCAAATTATATCATTTTGCACGTACATTCCCACTAGGCAGAAGAAATATGCCACTTGAACATTTTCAAATCAGCCTCATGGTGGCGCTATAACTGGCCGATTTGTGTTTTTACCTATAACTGCACTGATCTGTGTAAAACGTTGAATGCACACTACCTAGAGGCCATGGACAAATCTATGCCCTCTATTTTTCATACCAGGAGGCTGACTTATGTTGTTATGTTGATATTACTGCAGATTCGATCCAAATTTCACGCTAATCGGTACACATGATCTCTATAGTTAGGCTATGTGATCAAGACGGGTCTGTTTGATTTCTGATATTGCATCCTGATTGGCTAAGACTAAATCGCAGTGTCCGATTGCGGTGAAACTGTGCACGCATATTCCCACTAGGCTGACGAAGAAATGTCTCATGGTGGTGCTATAACAGGCAGAGTCGCGTGTTTACCTATAACTGAACCGATCTGCATCAAACTTTGTATGCACACTCCGTAGAGGCCAAGGAAAAACCTATAGGACGACTTGTGTTTCTTTACATTTCTTTACAGTCCTTCAGATTTTATCCAAATATGACGCAAGTCGGTACATTATAATCTTTATAGTCATGTAATCAAGATGGATCTATCAATGTATTCCAGCCATTTATTGAAAACATGACCTGCATACATCTTAAAAACAAAACTAAGCATATGTTATACATGTTTAACATTGCCCTGTTATAGAACCAACAGGAGACACATTATTGCAACAAAATAAATAAATGTTGTATGTCAGGTGGCAGCTAGGTGGCACTTCCTGGGGTCGCCGGCGATGCACGTGCCGAGTTTGAGGTTGCTCGGTGGGAGGGTTCTCGTCTGTCTACAGACAGACGTATACAGATGTGCAGAGATTTATTTTTTATCTTTAGATTATTATTATTATTATTACCACTCTTCATATTCTTATCAATTGCTATTCAAAGTATAATTATTAAAAAGCAGATGTATACAATCTCAGAAAATTTGCACCATATAGATCAGCAATTCTTTTGTCATTTTCTTTTTACATTATCGTACAACAAAGTTTAAAATGGGGTTTAAGTGATTAAGCACAACTTGCGCAGAGTAAAGGTTAGTTGAATTCACACTGTGCTATGTGCTTACACAGTCTGCATGCTTTCCTGTGCACCGTCTATGTGCTTGCACAGTCTGCATGCTTTCCTGTGCACCGTCTGGATCAAATGCTTAAATGATACCATAATATTACCACCTCTCTCATTCCCTCTTTTCTCATGTCTTTTCTCTTTTGCTCCAGAGAGCTGCAGGAAATCCAGGTAGCATATAACGAAACTGGTTCTCACACAGACAGACAGACAGACAGACAGACAGACAGACAGACAGGAATATTGAAATGAAAGGTATAAGTACATTCACATGTTATGTGTCGATAAAGCAATGTTATTATTATTCAGAAAGAGCATCCGCATACTGACGGTAAAGACTTCAACAATAATGAATAGTTTGATGCTGAATATTCACCGGCGAGTATTTCAAATTCTTGGAATATTAATTTGCTACGCCGCCCGGTGTTTAAAGACCCTTAGCCTGATTCATACTTCATTGTATGGCAGAGTCATATGATTCAGTCATATGATTCAGTCATATGATTCATACTTCATTGTATGACAGAGTCATATGATTCAGTATGATTCATACTTCATTGTATGACAGAGTCATATGATTCAGTCATATGATTCATACTTCATTGTATGACAGAGTCATATGATTCAGTCATATGATTCATACTTCATTGTATGACAGAGTCATATGATTCAGTCATATGATTCAGTCATATGATTCAGTCATATGATTCATACTTCATTGTATGACAGAGTCATATGATTCAGTCATATGATTCATACTTCATTGTATGACAGAGTCATGCCGAAAACAGCCAAACTACACGCTCACAGTCACAATGCATCGTCTATAGATATAATATTTGAGCATAAATAGGCATTTCTCTCTCTTGTGATGTAATTTTATTTCCTCTCTGCTTTTGCTCCCCCTCTGCTCTATTTATCTATGCATCCAGTCTTTCTGTTCCTCCCTTTTGCTCTCTGGATTTATTTATCCTCATATTCCTCTCTTCTTACTCTCTCTCTCTCTCTCTCTCTCTCTCTCTCTCTCTCTCTCTCTCTCTCTCTCTCTCTCTCTCTCTCTCTCTCTCTCTCTCTCTCTCTCTCTGCCGGTGACGGCTGAATCTGATCAGGATTCCTCATGCATATCAGGCTCAGGCATCAGACTCACAGCAGCAGCACCCAGAGCGATGGCTCACTCCTCTTCACCTCCTACAGGTACCTGTATAATAACACATAAAGCACAGGGAAATACTCGTATTTAACTGTGGGCTAAAGCAAAGATTGCGTGGTAAAGAAAACAAATGTGTTTGTTTTTGTGTTGAAATGTGTGTATGCCTTTTTGGCACTAACACACATTTTGCAAAGTGATTCTCACATTACTTGACAACAAGTCAGGCGTGCCGACAGCGAGGCCTTGAGGCTCGTGAATCACAACCGAGCGATTTCAAATACAAAAACTAGGAAGAGGTGCTCTAGCTATGGAGCAAACATTATGTCTGCCAGGCCAGGACCCAATGAAGCTGTGGGAGGATATGGCCTTTCTATGTCATACGGTGGGTTCAACTTTTCACATTTGTGGCACTCCCTGTGGCTTTTGGAGGTGTGCTCTAGTCTATAGAACTAACCTGACTCCGCCAGATGGGGGCGGTATTGATTCACAAGCTCACAACACAGCCTCCATCTGGAATCGCTGATGTAGTAGCGAGGAACCGAGCCGGCCGCGGTTCGGACCAATCAGTTGCAGCTACGGGCAGGATCTGCCAAGTAGCATGAAAATAAATGTCCCGCCTTCTTCAGCGATTAGGCTGCAGTGAGCCCAGATGGAAGTAGTTTGTGAAACGAGTATGATGCAAGCTTCTTCAATCTGACCCGACTGACCTATAGAACACCCTCAACATGCGATTCCAATTCGCATTTGATTGAATTGGATGTGTTTTTGAGGGATGCTAGCCCCTCCTATGTCCAGCATTGAGGGTTTGTGTAAACACAAACATTGTTTTTTGGGGTTTTTTGCTACCGTTTCCTTTGACTAGTTTTGAGTGTTTGCACACTCAAACACAAACATTGATGACAAAAGTGAGGACGCAAATTGTGATTGACCAGTATGAGATGTATGTACAGTATGATGATAAGAGCACCCCTCACTTCACACAGGTGTGATTTTTTTCTAAGAAATAGGCCCCTCCCTTTTTTGATGCTCATTGTCACATAATAAAATCATGTTTCTGCAACACAGTACGTAGCATTTCTGGTGGCCACTATCAATGGTCTAGTGAAATCACATTTGGTTCTGTGTTGTTGTCTCCACCAGGCCGAAGGCATGGGGAGAGAGTATGTTTTGCACTCCGTCCGTACGCACTGTGTCCGTGTGTCCGTGTGTCCGTGTGTCTGTGTGTCCGTCCGTCTGTGAACAGCTAAGCTCCGGCACCGTTAACCCGGGCGATGCCAAATTTTGCACACACACTCCCTGGATGCCAACGATGAACCTCTGCCCCAGAATTTCCAGAACGGCCGGTTATAGCGCCACCAGGAGGCCGCTTTGTGCAAAACAAGTTTTTGGACCGTACACCTACAGATTTTGTCAAAACATCACGCAAATTGGTACACAGTCTCTCTAGAGCCATTCAACGAAACGGGTCTTTCATATTTCTCAGACTCCATCCTGATTGGCTAAGATTGGCTTCCAAAGTTCGCAGGAGTGCTCAGTTTCAAACAAGATACTGCAAATCATGAACACATCTTGTGATTTCCGTGAAATTGTGCACGCACATTCCCACTAGGACACACGCACACATTCCCACACACACACACACACACACACACACACACACACACACACACACACACACACACACACACACACACACACACACACACACACACACACACACACACACACACACACACACACAGACACACACACACACACACACACACACACACACACACACATGATTGATGATGATTATATTACTCCTAAACATTTTGCCAAACATCACACACACTCCTATCCTCCTGGTGGAGACCTGTGTCTCTTCTGTACTGTACTGTACCGTACTGAACTGTGCCATACTGTACTATACGGTACTGTGCAATACTGTACTGTTCCGTACTGTGCTGTGCCTTACCATACTGTACTGTACTGTACTGTACTGTACTGTACTGTACTGTACTGTACTGTACTGTACTGTACTGTACTGTACTGTACTGTACTGTACTGTACTGTACTGTACTGTACTGTACTGTACTGTACTGTACTGTAGCATACTGTGCTGTACCGTGCTGCTGTGCCCTGTTTATGTGTGTGCGCACGTGCGTGTGTGTATTACAAGTCCATGGGCTATATATAGTCCATGGTCTCGGAGTGATTTTCGTCTTTTTTTCAAATCCTCAAAAATGATGAAAAAACGGCATGCTATAGTATGCCGTCTCTCTCTCTCTCTCTGCGTCACTCTCTCTGCGTCACTGTCTCTGCGTCACTGTCTCTGCGTCACTCTCTCTGCGTCACTGTCTCTGCGTCACTGCCCCTAATGGCTTGTACACACTGCCCGATATTTGCTCCGATTATGCTGTCGGGGAGCATTGTACTGGACTGGACTGGACTGGACTGGACTGGACTGTACTGTACTGTACTGTACTGTACTGTACTGTACTGTACTGTACTGTACTGTACTGTACTGTACTGTACTGTACTGTACTGTACTGTGCTGTGCCTTACCATACTGTACAGTACAGTACTGTAATGTAATGTAATGTAATGTACTGTACTGTACTGTACTGTACTGTACTGTACTGTACTGTACTGTACTGTACTGTACTGTACTGTACTGTGCTGTGCTGTGCTGTGCCTTACCATACAGTACAGTACAGTACTGTACAGTACTGTACTGTACTGTACTGTACTGTACTGTACTGTACTGTACTGTACTGTACTGTACTGTACTGTACTGTACTGTACTGTACTGTAGCATACTGTGCTGTACCGTGCTGGTGTGCCCTGTTTATGTGTGTGCGCACGTGCGTGTGTGTATTACAAGTCCATGGGCTATATATAGTCCATGGTCTCGTCTTTTTTTTCAAATCCTCAAAAATGATGAAAAAACGGCATGCTATAGTATGTACACCTACAGATTTTGTCCAAACATCACGCAAATTGGTACACAGTCTCTCTAGAGCCATTCAACAAAACGTGTCTTTCAGATTTCTCAGACTCCATCCTGATTGGCTAAGATTGGCTTCCAAAGTTCGCAGGAGTGCTCAGTTTCAAACAAAATGCTGCAAATCATGAACACATTGTGTGATTTCCGTGAAATTGTGGACGCACATTCCCACTAGGCAGTGGAAGAAATGCCACATGAACATTTTCAACTTGGCCTCATGGTGGCGCTATAACTAGCTGAAAAGTGTTTTACCTCTAACTGCACGGATCTGTGGATAACTTTGTATGCCAACTCCCTAGAGGCCAAGGAAAAACCTTTGCCTGGAGTTTTTCACATCTGCTCTTTATAGCACCACCAGGAGGCTGACATATGTAAAACACATTTTCTAATATTACTCCTTCAGATTTTATCCAAATTTCATGCAAATCGGTACACATGTTCTCCATAGTCATGTGATCAAGACGGGTTTGTTTCTCATAATCCACCCTCATTGTATGGCTTCTAAACTTTTCAGGAGTAGCCCGCTTTGTACCCGTTTTGTACAAATCGCCACAACTACTCAACGCAGCGTCCGATTGTGGTGAAACTGTGCATGCATATTCCCACTAGGCTTTGGAAGAAATGCCACTTGACAGTTTTCAAATCAGCCTCATGGTGGTGCTACAACAGGCCAAGCCGCATCACACACACACACACACACACACATACACACACACACAAACATTTTGCCAAACATCACACACACACTCCTATCCTCCTGGTGGAGACCTGTGCCCAGAAGGGCACTTTTTCTAGGACAAAATCTGATAGGCGCAGTAGCAAAAACATTCTCACGCATGCAAAAACATTATAGGATTACTCGCCCACCCATCCATCACACACACAGACAGTGAAATTACTAGCAAGATCATACAATCTGACCGGTCCATTCAGAGTGCTCTCCTCCAGCTGTCCATCATGTTGACAGACAGCTCAGAGGAGGGCTGTGACTGGCAGATGAGAACAGGAGGCTGAGCTCTGCCTCAGAGGCAGTAGCGGCGGTCCTGTTTCCCTGCCTCCTCCTGCTCCCTGCTCCCCCCTCCCCCTTTTCCCGGCTGCAGGTAGACGCCTTGCTCTCGGCAAGCACGCTGCCCAACCCCGGCTCAGACCAATAAGACAGGAGACCCATCTATGACATCATAGTGCGCAGGAATTATGTATCATTTACAATGCCTGGGGTGCATTTGTTGAGGGATTTGTTAAAACATCAAGGAGGACATACAGTATAGGCCTACTACACACCTGAAGAGAACACATCGACCTCAGTATTTCAGTTGATTCAACCGTATACATGGAAGGCTTTATTCTGCACCACAGGCACAACTTGCTCTCTCTGCCAAACTTCTGCCTCCTCCATATGAGCCGTCTCCAAGTTCCCCGGCCTGGAAACCAGACGAATCTGTGATATTAGTCTAGCTTAGTTCCCCAGGCCCACACCTTGCTGAGCCTTGTTCTCCACATTGGCTCATATGCTCTCCAGATGGAACAGATGCATTCACACCCACCATGCTTTACAGGCTTTCCTTTGCACCGAAGGCCCACCAACCAACCAACCGCCTTTCTAGGTTTCCTCATGTGTCCACCCACACCTTCCCTCAACCACCTGGCTCTCCAGGCCCACCCTATAGGGTAGTCCCTAGGCTGCAGATGCCCAGAGCTAGAATGCCTTTGATGTCGGCCTCCTGACAGACACTGAAGGGGCTTGGTGGAATTGATGGGGAGGGAGCAGGGACCTTTTAGAAAATATACAAATGCACACGCAGGTGTCCACAGCTCCACACTCGAATGCAAATCAGCATCACAATCATTATTAAACGACACAGGCAAAACCACACAATATTGTGAGAGCACATGCAGGCACATTGCTGTACTCAGCAAACAGCAAACAAAACGGATTGGAATACACTCTGTTTCTGCCCCTATTCCCTTAATCACGCACGCACGCACGCACGCACGCACGCACGCACGCACGCACGCACGCACGCACGCACGCACGCACGCACGCACGCACGCACGCACGCACGCACACACACACACACACACACACACACACACACACACACACACACACACACACACACATGAAAGGGACTTGGTTATGAGCGGCTGACAGTTTCTGGTCTGACTGCGTTTGGTCTGGCCACGGTGGGTGTGGCCTCCTGCAGCGATTGACACATGTCAGCACCAATGAGCCTCTAGCACTTTATACCCATGTACCATTATACCCCATGTACCCTACCCCACTTTATACCCATGTACCATTATACCCCATGTACCCTACCCCACTTTATACCCATGTACCATTATACCCCATGTACCCTACCCCACTTTATACCCATGTACCATTATACCCCATGTACCCTACCCCACTTTATACCCATGTACCATTATACCCCATGTACCCTACCCCACTTTATACCCATGTACCATTATACCCCCCACTTTATACCCATGTAGTTTGTACCATTATACTCCATGCAGCCGTTCAACATTCACCCACGATTTATACTGTTCCTGAAGAAACCATGTGGGATTGCTAAGAATGTTGATAGTATTACGTATTGATATTGCATTTGTAGTGTTAATGGTTTTTACATGTTTAAAGGAGGTTCTAAATGTGTTCTAAAAGGTTTTAAGGGTATAAGGGCCACTTTTGCAACCAGATCTTATTTGAATGATGTTTGGGAGACAAGACATTTTTTCCTGGGGTTTTTATGTGGTTAATGTGTTTTATACGACACGATAGTGATGGTCCAATCGTCAATAAAGGTGAGTCTGACTATAGAGATGAGATCAACTCACTCAAAAAACTGAAAATAAACCGTTCGTTCGTTCGTTCGTTCGTTCGTTCGTTCGTTCGGTCGTTCGGTATACATTATCTCTGCGGACATGTGATCAAGATGAATAAGTTACATTTTTCAGATACAATTCCAAGTGACTATGACCAAAGTCTGCGGGCCCTGGGTAGGCAACACGGGCTGGTGGAGACCTGTGCTCCAATGCGCACTATTTCCTAGTTAAAGAGGTTTTCATGGCCCGGACGGTTAGCCCAACCGTCTGGGCACAGCCTGACAGCGTGCTGCGGGTGCAACTCCCGATCCCGATGGCCTTTGTAGCGTGTCTTCCCCCCATCTCTCCCCCCAAAAACTATCATTAAAGGCAGAAAAAGAAATATCTTAAAAAAAATAGTTTTTCATTTGTCATCTTGCCAACCCCATTTTGTCAGTGACCCTACAGTACATGTGTACCTATATTCAAGGGAGTGCTAGCTAAACTCTTACTTACTTACAGTTGGTAACATGAACCTTGATATAGATGTTAAGCCTTCAGACCAAACCGAGATGAAACCGGTTTATACTTTGTCATACGATGGAGCATACATTTAATCAATAGAACATTGCAGGGGTCTGCCATTTACACTGATCACATGTGATGTTCATTAGTGATGAGACTAGATGAGACAAGGCTGGGTGAGATTCCGTTGCCGTTGGAGATGGATACATGCCTCTGCCTGGCAGGCTGCTCCTAGCACTTCAGCAGGCAGATGAGAGCTGAGCTAATGTTGGGATTTGTTCCCTAAAGCTCCGACAGACAGGAAATACTGATCAGTTTCAGAGTCTGCCCCCAAGACCCTACTAATCGCTAATCAGCCCTTACACAGCCCCTGTCTGACTCACTGAAACGCACACGCACACACGCATTGACACTGAGTCACGTACACCTGTGTGCGCACGCACGCACACACATCCAGGATCCCCCAGCACAGACACCGTGTGAACACACACTCCCGCAGGTGGTGGCGGGGGGTGACCTCGGTCGACACATACTCATACACACATGCACGCACACTCACACACTCACACGCACGCACGCACGCACGCACACACGCACGCACGCGCACACACAAACACACTGAGTCATGTGCATATAGGCTACACATGATATATACTGCATAGTTGGGAACTGCAATGGTGATTGTGCAACTTTTGGTTACAACAGTAAGATTTCAGGGTCTCTCCCCTTAAAGAGAGGTATTACTAGTGTCCATCTGGTCACATTTGTTGAGGGTGTCTTTGTGGTTATGTTATTCTGCTGTACCTACTTGTACTGAAATGACAATTGCCACTTAAAAACATGCGGGTCCCACCAGTTGATAGTGATTCAATTTTCAATGCCCAAGATGAACCACCCGTCACCCAGCAGAGCTGCTCTCATTACCGTGACCACGGCATCAGCCTACAAGCAGAGCTGCTCTCATTACCGTGACCACGGCATCAGCCTACAAGCAGAGCTGCTCTCATTACCGTGACCACGGCATCAGCCTACAAGCAGAGCTGCTCTCATTACCGTGACCACGGCATCAGCCTACAAGCAGAGCTGCTCTCATTACCGTGACCACGGCATCAGCCTACCAGCAGAGCTGCTCTCATTACCGTGACCACGGCATCAGCCTACAAGCAGAGCTGCACTCATTACCGTGACCACGGCATCAGCCTACAAGCAGAGCTGCACTCATTACCGTGACCACGGCATCAGCCTACAAGGTCAGCGTTGGCCGCGACGCACTGCTTACTTCCCCTTCCATCAAGTTCTGTGGTGTCCACCATGTATGCCTCAATCCCATATTACGTTCCACCGGTCATATAGGGTGTAATATGGGTATTGTTCTGGGCTAGGTCTCTCCACAGGAACATTGGATTCTGTTTGAAGTCGTGATCCGGCACGGCCGACTCACCTGCAAGATCAATACAGCGGGTTCAAAGCCGCCGGCTTCACAGAGAACACACTCTTATTAATTTATGGGAACTTCTAGAAAGTTTGTCTGAAGGGAAAAACCTCCAACTCTGTGTGGTGGAGAGACAGGGGGAATTATTAATACACCTGGAGAGAAGAAGAGAGAGAGCGAGAGAGAAAGAGAGAGGGGGAAATGGAAAGAGATTGAGAGAAAAAGACCAACCATCCCCCTTCTATCACTTTATATGAATATTTAAATGAGTTAGTGTTTGATGTGAATTGATCATACAAAATCTGTGTGTGTGTGTGTGTGTGTGTGTGTGTGTGTGTGTGTGTGTGTGTGTGTGTGTGTGTGTGTGTGTGTGTGTGTGTGTGTGTGTGTGTGTGTGTGTGTGTGTGTGTGTGTGTGTGTGTGTGTGCGCGCGCGCGCGCGTGTGCATGTGTTCGTGTGTGCGCGTGTGTGTGTGCCTGCGTGCATCTTTTCAAGAGGGACTGAAAAAAGACAGATGGGCTAGGAAGACTGTTAAAAGACTCATTAGATAAAGAGTGTGTGTGTGTGTGTGTGCGTGTGTGCGTGCGGTGTGTTCGTTTAACTCATTAAGGCAGTCTATTTGAGTTCTTCTTTGTTGTCAGATTTGATGATTTGGGCGAAATTTCCATCCCCTTGAATTCAAAGCATTCCCGTTTCAGTGCTTCAGCCCGCGGCACAGGGAATGAAACATAACACATTTATATTTAATGATATCAATTTATCAACAGGAACAATCTCAGGATGTTGGCTCAGATTTGATTCCATGTTCCCCCTGTTTTTACCTGAGGGACGCACACACGCACGCACGCACGCACGCACGCACGCACGCACGCACGCACGCACGCACGCACACACACACACACACACACACACACAACCCCATTCTTGTCATCTAGTGATTACCATACACTTATACTTTCACATCTGCACGGTGCACACCAAACAACCTACTGACAATGCAGTTTTTATCACACTAAAACTTACTATAACATCTTTTTTTTATTTGGCAGATGTCCGGGCACCTAGGCTGGTAATCCAGCCTGACAGCATGTCACGGGTTCGAATCCAGAACCCGATGACCTTTGCTGCATGTCTTCCCCCCATCTCTCTCCCCTTTTCCTGTCAAACCTACAATATACTGTATATCGGCAAAAAGCCCCAAACATATCTTAAAAATAAGAAAAAGAAAGTAGCAGATCTACAAGCTCGCAGTGCATAGCAGCTGAGCTCATATATCTGACCTCTTCACACTTCTCTTCACTTTTCCAGATATGTCCCTGTAGTATTTTCCCCCCTCATTGTCGTGCCTGATTTGCATGGTGTGAAAAGAGTGGAATCAGAGTGTACCAAGGTTGGCCTCCCATCGGAGCATCCACCTCTGACAACAACAGGCACTTAGCAAGTACCTACTGTAGGCTCATGGGTCAACTCAGAGCAAGATCTTAAAGTGAGGAATTAAGCCACTTGCATGGCAGTAAGGGCCCTGAACGGCATGGCCAGTGTATGGAACTCCAACGTCCCCCGTCAAACCAAACTTAGCTTCTTCTATGCAACAGTAGAGTCTGTTCTCCTATACCGCAGTGAATGCTGGACCCTGAAGCCAACCCTGCAGAAGTCTCTATATGGGTGATATACACCAGAATTCTGCGTGCAGTACTTAACATCAGCAAGAGGTTGGTACGCATGTTACCAACAAGAATCTGTATGATGGAATGCCAAAGGGTGAGCCAGAAAATAGCAGCCAGGAGAATGAGACTGCAGGACACTGCCAAAGACACAAAGAGCTGCCAGCTGGGAACCAAAACACGGGCACCGGTCACGAGGACGTGCCAATGGCAGGCTCTTTGAAACTTTGGAATGTCACATCTGTAAATAACTGCCCAGGTGTGCAGTGGAAGTGAAATTCACATTTTGTGCATGGTGATGAATGTACATACCGTATACCATCATACGAATATTGATATGGATGCGTATTGATATAAATATGACAGTGAAAGACATATCAATATTATCAATATATTGCTGTGTAACTTCCTCCTGGGGGATTCCGAGGCGTTCCACGGCCAGTTTATATTTATATTTTAAATATAATCCCTTCCTTGTTCTGCCCGGGGTCTCCTCCCAGTGGGACGTGCATCGAGGATCTCCCTAGGGAGACGCTCGAGAGGCATGCCCGAACCACCTAAGCTGGCTCCTTTCCAAGCGAAGAAGCAGCGACTCTACTCCGAGTCTCTCTCTCGAACTTCTCACCCTATCTTAGATAGGGTGAGAAGTTCAGTCACACGAGAGACTCTCCCTTAGAGGGAGATGCCAGCCACCCATCGGAGAAAACTCATTTCAGCCGTTTGTATCCGCGACATTATTCATTCGGTTATGACCCACACTTCATACATAATTAAATAGCGTCATGTCCATTGAGTGTACTTATACATCAAGCTGCCTCACGCTACAGAAACAGAAGATCTGTTCCTGAATATGGGCCACATGCCATGGCTCGGGAACGATTGGTTCCCAAGGCTACTTCCAAGGATACTTATACTTAATCAACAAAATCTAAAACAGTAGCCACTAGCCACCAGTAATTACTGTAGCGTCAAGCTTTCATGAGGTCTGGTTTGAGAATTAACAGTTTTCAAGTCATTCCATCGATAACTGTTATCATAACTCATTTTACAGTGTATTTCAAAATAAAAGCATACGTTGGTTAACCATTCACCCAGCATTTATTTGAACCATATTTTCAGGTTCAAATTCAACTGCCGTTCGCACAGGGGAATAAAATAAAATAAATGATACGTAGCTTGTGGAGTTAGATATACTCGAGGGGTTTCAGGCCGTGCTCAAAGGCGCATACATATACTCAAGGGGTTAATATGCTGCATTACTACTGTATGTGGGTGTATTCAGTGTGTGCAAGACCCACATGTCATTCGCTGATGTGGCAGTCAGCTGACCGATTGGGCGGGCTACCACCACCACCACCGGTGGGCTCTGTTATTTATGTTCCCCATGGGGGGTTTTATTGTATATCTACAGTATCTCCCTGCTCTTAATGTTTAATGATGGTGTTTGATTGTGCCGAGCAGGGAGAAAAATGTATAGCAGAAAATATTATATGCACATATTCTCATTCTATAATAAATATTCGTTAAATCTATTTGTGAGTTATCTGACTGAACTACCAGTAAGACGCCTGAGGGCCTCGTCCTAAAGAGCGGGGTCGCGTGCACGCATCCTCCTATCTGACAGCAGACTGCTGGGCAAGCGCTGGCGCTTTGGCATGGGGGGTCAGATCAACATATGGAATGAATTCTGTACTGGCCATATATGGAGCGTGTCTTGAGTGTACAGGGTTTGATGTGGTCAGATCAACATATGGAACAGGTCAGCTCCATATATGGAGATCTAAGGGTGGCATGCAGTGGGGGCAGTGTCTTGAGTGTACATGAAGGTTTGATGAGGGCCCAGGTAGGGCCGGGCCTTAATTTTCGGGCCTGTTGAGAACTCTGAAGTGTTTGCCGGCTGCCAGGCGCGGCTGCACTAATAACTTTGGGGCGGGCCCGTCTAGAGTTTAAATGGACAGGTATCAGTCAAAAGAAAGACATGGAAGTGGAAGGATGGATGGAGAGGGATCAACATATGGAATGTCAGAACAGGTCAGCTTCATGCAGGCTGATGACTTCCACAAGAGTGTGTGTCTGTGTGTGTGTGTGTGTGTGTGTGTGTGTGTGTGTGTGTGTGTGTGTGTGTGTGTGTGTGTGTGTGTGTGTGTGTGTGTGTGTGTGTGTGTTCTGTATGTGTGTACGTGGCCGCATGCGTGCAAGCTGTGCATCCGTGCATGTATGTATGCGTGCGTGCCTATGCGGTGCACATAAAAGCTTCTCCTTAGTCTAGTGAACTCAGAGAGCTGAAAGCATGGGGTTCAACAGTGCACACACAGTGTGTGTGTGTGTGTGTGTGTGTGTGTGTGTGTGTGTGTGTGTGTGTGTGTGTGTCCACTGTACTGTAGCAGATAGTGAACTCAGGGGATGGCAGAGAGAATCCTAAGTCAGCCTCGAGAAGGAAAGGGCTTTCCCTTTCAACTATAGCTCCTCTGCTCTCAGCATAAAACCACTATGACCTGCACACGCACACACGCGCACACACACACACACACACGCACGCGCGCACGCACGCACGCACGCACGCGCGCACACACACGCACGCACGCACACACACACACACACACACACACACACAGCGCATATTCACACAGATCTCTTCCCTATATTTCCTCTCAGCTCTTCCTTCCTCTTAACTGTCTCTCTGTCTCTCCCCTACTCCGTTTCCTCATATTCCATTTTCCTCTCTCTCTCTCTCTCTCTCTCTCTCTCTCTCTCTCTCAGTTGTTGCTGTGTGTTTCATCTGACAGCCTTACTCCCAGAGTGACACCACTCTGTATTCACAATGGATCCCCCAGCACAGACACCCTGTGAACACATACTCCCAGGTGGGGAGGAAGGTGACCTCGGTACACACACACACGTGCACGCACATATGCACGCACGCACGCACGCATGTATACGCATGCACGCACGCACGCACGCACGCACGCACGCACGCACGCACGCACGTATACGCACGCACACTCTGCAGGAGTACATACTTTATATAGGAGCAAATATGAGTGTAGGCGACCACGGTCACACCAGAAGTGTCCAGTGTAATGCAATATTGAAATCTCAGCATTGGTTCATACAATATCCATATCAGAAGAAGTTGCAATTATTTAGTAGTAAAGTAGGTTCTTCTCACATACATGTGGATTGGGAGCTTGAGAGGAGGCCAGATAAATAAATGATTGATATTATTGATCGGTTATATAACTTATAAAGAACACTTGCCACCCTCAGAGTTAGACCCATGAACAGCAGATGACATGACTTTCTTTTCTTATAGCTGTAACAGCATCAACAATAATAACCTCAGCACTATACTGTTGTCAAAAAAGCTTTTTTCGACATTGTAGATTGATTTAGCTGTCTGCTGCAGGGTTTGTTGTGGTACTGTAGTAGAACTGTACTACTGTTTTTCTCCAACTAGACAACCTTGGATTATAGGGATCCCAATCCCATGGTATGACCATCAGTATCCTAGAATGGCTCAATTAAATATATTAATGATGTGCTGCTGCTGTTACTATATTTAATATGGCAATTGTTACAATTGGTTAAGAGGCTAGGATGCTGCTATACAGTGCAGTGCACACATACACAGTAGGCTACAGTGCTCAACTCTGGAAAATTGCTGCAAATATGTGCCAATGATAATGAATGATTTCTATGCACTCTACTGTATGAATATTACAGCAATTGGAAGCAAATGAGCAATTCTAATAATAGTTGCTTCACATTCACCGGTATTGTGAACTTTTTGACTTATACAGTCAGTTTGTCAGTGGTTGTATATGCTTGTTGTTTCATGGTGACCAGCTTTGGCGGTTTCATTTGATCATTTTTACAATAGGTTTTGAAAAACACTGAGATAAATTAATTTGTTAATTATTCCACCTTTGCACAAAATATTAGTGTGTCTGGCCAAAATAACATCCACAGGAGGCCAAAATTAAGAATAAAGAAAATCAATCAATTAAAACAAAATGGCAGTTTTCAATCCGGTCCTAAAGAAAAAGTAAAAAATAAAATACAACGTAAATGGACCATTGGCCCGACGCCGTGATGATGGCGTATTCACTGCCAGAGTCATATAGATGAGAGAGTTACGACAACTCCGTTCACTTCATGGGGCCAGTCCAATGGCGGCTCTTCTACATAGACTTCTATTGGCGAAGATGACAAAGGCCTGAACCGGGATTTTACGGAATGCATTGGAGTCTATGGGCTTTAGAGTGACAAACGCGTTACATGATTTGAACCACGTGACTGGGCTGTTTTCTGCCCCCTCTTTGGCAGAAACTCTCCTTTTAGTAGCTCTGATCACTGTCATAGCAACCACAGATGCCACCTCTGTGTGAACCTAGAAATATCTATCCCTTCCTCATGCAAATACAAAATAAAAATCACATCTGTGTGAAGTGAGGGGCGGTAATATATTAAAGTCTAACTCATGTTGCTATGATTAGGTGATGTAATGGTGATGAAAAACAAACAGTGACAAAACAAACATTAAATTATCTTTATTGTTAATGATATTTAATGTTTGTGTTAGGGACAAGATGACGTACATTTTCCCTTCATTGTCAATGGCATTTTTAAAACAAACATTGAACTAAAAACAAACATTAAACCTGTATATAGGAGCGCCCCTCAAAAATCACACCTGTGTGAAGTGAGGGGCGCTCTAACAATCGTACATCATCATGATGTAAAATAGACACTATGGGCTCCATCTTGTGCCACCCTTATCCCTTATCCCTAAACTTGCAAGCAGAGCGTGCAAGTAATGTTGTTTGTCCGGGGCTCCGATGCATATGTCCCGTAGCTGCGTATGACGTAATGATTAATTTGTGCTTGATATGGCATTGGTTTCAGATTACATACATGTATACATAGGGGCATTACCTTTAATCCACCCGACACTGAAACACATCATTATTACGTCACCATCGAGGGCCAGTTATACCCTGGCATTGCATATCTTCATCACGTCATATGCTGCTATGGGACATACGCATCAAACGACCCAAGTAACCACAGTATACTGCTAATCAACTTACAAATTACATATACATATATACATAGAGACATTTCCTTTAATCCACCTGACACTGAACCATATCTTTATCACGTCACCATTGAGAGCCAGTTATATACCCTGGCATTGGTACATATCTTCATCACGTCATACGCAGCTACGGATATACGCATATTCGTATATCCGTAATTCAATATTGAAACTGTAATTTCACAGAGAGGCTGAGATTTGAAAGTTCATAGCGGTCGACAGTAATTGCGCGCTCTGCTTGCGCACTAGGCCATTTATGGCCTACTTGTGTGCAACACGCAAGTAGGCACTCGACAGAATGCAGTTCTAGTTTGCCATGTTTTACTATTTAAAAAAACCTTTTAAAATAGTTCAAATAGCTGATCTACAAGCTCACAACATGTATTGTAGATCGGCTATGATTTTCAAAATAGTAAAAAATGGCAAATAAGTTAAGGGATAAGGGATAAGGGGTGGCGCAAGATGGAGCCCCAAGTCTATTTGCTCAGACATGAGAAATTGTCCATTCATTGTCAATGAGAATTTTATGTTGGTGTAGCCCAGTGGTTATTTCATGCCCTTAGTCCTATTCTTATATTTTAATACATAATACATGTCATTCTAAAACAGTTGACTAAGATAAAAAAATGTATGCCTTTAATACAAAGTTGTCTGTTATAAATAGATCTCTAAATAAATAGGTTTTAGTACAAGACTTGTGTGTAAAACGATGCATGCCGTTCATAGCAGTTAAAGGGTAAAATGCACAGGAGAGACTGTGGAAAAAAAACCAATAACGAGGTGCAATGTTAAACAGGTGTGTTCCAGGGTTAATGAGTTTACTGAGCCAAGAGTAAATGAGACAGTTAACCAGGTACTGGAGTTCTTCATTCTGATTGGTGTGTGATCAAGTGATGTGTTCTGATTGGGGGTTTCTCAATTAGGTGAAGTGGGGAGGAGAGAGAATATTGAGTGAGTGGAAAATTACTGAACAGATTCACCAGAGTGTGTGACCTGACACAGGTTGACATGACACAGAAGTGAAGTGGAAGTTTTCTGATAGTTTGATGCACAGTGCATGATTCTTGTGTCTGTTTTGGTTGAGTGAGTTATAAGAAGTCTTAAGTGAGTGGTAAAGTAACATGTGCTTGGACTGAGTGAAGAAAGTGTGTAGTTTCTCAAGGAGACTTTTGCTCATTCTAAATGACTGTGTTTTGGAGTGTGTTCCTGACGAGGATTCGACGTTCCTGCAGTCTGCTCGGCTTCATCACATCTCACCATCTCACAAACTGTTCAACAGATCTGACAAAGAACTGTGAGGCCTAGTTCACACCTACACAACAAATGTTCGGTCCGTGTGTGATGCCTGATTGCTTTTTGATTGCTGCTCCAATTCATTTTCAATGGGAGTCACATGGTTTGACCAAACATTTTTGTTTGATGAGGGGGGAGCAATCAGCAATCAGCGATCAAACACAAATGTTTGATCAAACCATGTGACTCCCATTGGAAAAGCATTGCGGTGGCCCAAAAAAACAAAAAAAAAGACCAAACATTGCTTGATTGGTGTTTGGTACGTGTGAATGAGGCCTGAGTAGGACTTTTGCTGTTGCTCATCAACAAGGATGGAGGATTAAATCATCACCCCACCATCACCACGATCAGGCCTGCACCTTTTGGTTTGTGTGTGTGTGCGTGTGTATGAGTGTGGGCCCACTGTGTGTTTAGATTAGAGTTTTTGCATTTTGTATTTTCTATTTAGGAATAGTAATCTGATTTTGGTCATGTAAATGTAAAAGGGAGTTTGTACAGATTTGTCTTACAGTCTTACAGATTTTGAGAGTTGGGTTTTGATATTTTATTTTAAGCCAAGTCAAGAGTGTTTGGTTTTGTGAAGGTAATTAAGGCTAATTAAGGGACTCTACATTAGGTAGAGTTTATTTGGTTTCACTGGTTTAAAGGTTTGAGCCTAATTGGTTATATTACAAGGACCACAAGGCCTATTGTTGGTTCATTCTAAAAAGGGTTTACCATTCTTGTATTGTATTGTCTACTGTATTGTATATTTCATGTTTTTATTATTTTCATAACATTTTAAAAAGGGTTAAACACATTTGTAAAAGCAAATAACCTTACAACCCTATCAGTAAATCTGATTTACATGTAAAGTGTGGTCTGGTATATTTCTTTAAAATAGGTATACTGAGATTATAGATCTGCTAGTTTGCAGTTAAAGTCAAGTTAATCAGCCTTGTGGTTTATTCTATAAATACAGGGTCTTATACAGAGGTTAAGTTAACAAACTCAAACGCCCCGTTATTCCCTTTAAGACGGTACCGGGGTGCTACATTTGTGTAGGACAAAGTTTGTTAACATACACTAAAAGCTGGATATAGGAGGGGCAAAAACTGTAAAAAGAAAAATACAAGCATAAATAACTGCATAAAGCTGAACATGTTGAAGTTTGAACTATAGATTTCTAGCACAAAGTATGTGGAAGTAGTTAGATACACATACAAATGGCTGTAGAGAACTATGTGTGCTCGCTGGAGCGAGCCCAGAAATATTCTATAGCC
>NC_136798.1:22606786-22664286 GCF_951216825.1 Electrona antarctica
AGTGCCCAGGGACCCTCGGGGGTCTTCATCTGGCCTTCAGGGAGGAGTATGGACAACACGGTATTAGTGTATAAGATTACTGCTTATGCTTAGTTTTGGAGCATTATTGGAAATATATTCTAGAGTGTCTGCATTAAATAGTCTGCTTCTCGTTACAAAAGCCATTCCAAAGCCATTCCCTAGTGCTTCAAAAGGCTATATCATGGAGAGCATGAACCAAACAAACACTCATTGTCAGTTCATAACCTGTTGACTGTTGTCATAGATGTCCTGCCTGTTCCTGTGTTGACTTTGATGTCATTCTCGATTGCCTGATTCCTACCTGCATCTCCTGTGTAAGATATCTCCTGATTCTTTATTAAATACTTTATAATCTACTCTTGTTTGTTGTGACTTTGCACTTGGGTTCAACTCTCTGTCTGCATCCGTGACAGTGCTCCCCCTGTTACATGCTACATTCATGACTGAGAGACTATAGCATCTATCAGACTCTTGGAGAATTCAAGAAAAGTCAAATTGCATCTGGCCTCTGGGAGCTCTTTATTAGTTTTCTTCACTCCACCTCTTATGCTGCTGTCACACTGGCAGATGCAAAAGATGCAAAGTTACACAGCATATTTGTAGCTTTTGCAGCAGCTACAAACGTCAAATGTATCTTCATGTCGGTGGCTTAAAAATGGATGGACTGTATTTTTGCATCAGCCCATGTGAACGCAGCATTATGATTTTGTTTCCAGCATTACAAGGTGGCACGTTATGTCTGTCTCTGTGTCAGAGATGTAGTCATAATACCCATCATTCAGTGGTGGGGTTGTCACAGTTATTATAATCGTGCTTGGTTCCATCCCTGATGACCTGTCTACAAGGGCATGGCTGGTTCCATCCCTGATGACCTGTCTACAAGGGCATGGCTGGTTCCATCCCTGATGACCTGTCTACAAGGGCATGGCTGGTTCCATCCCTGATGACCTGTCTACAAGGGCATGGCTGGTTCCATCCCTGATGACCTGTCTACAAGGGCATGGCTGGTTCCATCCCTGATGACCTGTCTACAAGGGCATGGCTGGTTCCATATCTGATGACCTGTCTACAAGGGCATGGCTGGAAACTACCTGGAAGCGGGAATGGGAGTCGGCTGAGTCCACACATCTGCACCGCTACATCCAAGACCCGGGAGATGGAGTTTTAAGGAGAACATTTTTAAGGAGTGGGGCCTGGCAGACGTACAGCGCAGCATGCAAGTGTGGCGAGCCTGAGCAGAGTGCCGACCACAAAACCACCACTTCCACATGGGACCAGAGACGGGACCAGAGACGGGACCAGAGACGGGACCAGAGGCGGGACCAGAGACGGGACCAGAGACGGGACCAGAGACGGGAGCATGCATGGCTTTGCGACACTGAGCTGGACATATGACGTCGATACACGAAAGAAGAAGAAGGTATAAAATGTATTTAAAATGTCAGTAATTTCTTTGTATATCTCAGTTATCTGTCATATCTGCCCTGCACTTTTTTAAAGCCTAAAAGGCAAACGGAAATGTAATTTCTATTCATAAAACACAATTAAATCGTTAATCACAATTATTTGTGTGACAATTTGTGCGACAAAGGGGTGGCGGTGGCTCAGGGGTAGAGTTGCCGGATGGCAATCACAAGGTTGCCAGTTCGAACCCGGGCTCCCCCAGAGTTAGTGTCGAAGTGTCCTTGAGCAAGACACTGAACCCCTAATTGCTCCGCCACCATCGGTGTATGAATGGGTAAATGTAATGCACTATCTATATGTAAAGCGCCTTGGATAAAGGCGCTATATAAATGCACCATTTACCATTTACAATTAAGCGTGAACTTAAATGTATAGGCTAACCGTGACAGCCCTATATATTCAGCAGATGTATAATCATCAAATCCATCTATACACTGTTGCCTGACATCAAATCCACACAGCACTCTTTGATGGAGATGGACGTATAGCTTTATCAAACAGACAAAGCACTGATCTATCCGTCTGCCATGGAACATCTACACACACACACGCACACAAACGCACACACACCTCACAGCAACAAGCATACGTGTGTGTGTGTGTGCATTTGTTGGAGAGTGCAGAGACAGGGTGTAATTTCTTAGGTGTCTGTACGTGTGTGTGTGTGTGTGTGTGTGTGTGTGTGTGTGTGTGTGGGCGGACCTTGCCTGAAGCTAAAGTCATTGAACAGTTAAGGAGTTCCTGCTACACTCCAGGCTACAGCTGAAACGCAACCGTCTGACCACGCGTGAAATTACCAGCCTTTCATGAGCGAAGTGCACGCACGCACGCACGCACGCACGCACGCACGCACGCACGCACGCACGCACGCACGCATGCACGCGCACACATGCACACATGCACACACACATGCACATGCACACACACATGCACACACACACGCACACAGGCCTGTGTACTGTATGGTACCTGTACGAACATACATATTAATAGGTACATATACATACGTATTACGTATAAAGGATGTTGAATTGCACACTAATGCATACACTGCTACACACTACCAAACGAGTGTGAACACACACACACACACACACGCCCGCGCGCACGCACACCGGCACACACACACACACGTGCGCACGCGCACACACACACACACACACACACACACACACACACACACACACACACACACACACACACACACAGTATAGCCTCAACACATTTTGGCTATACAGGATCTCAGAAGTGCAAATAGTACTGTTGGTCTCTCGGTGTCTGTGTGTGCGCAACTGTGCATGTGCGTGTGTGTGTGTGTGTGCGTGTGCGTGCGTGCGTGCGTGCGTGCGTGCGTTGGGTTTCCACACAGTATGTGTTATTGCACTATTACACTATTACAATTATTACACTATTTCACAAATTACACTATTGCACTTATTACACTATTACACTTATTACACATTACACTATTACAATTATTACACTATTTTCACTATTTTCACTATTACACTTATTACACTGTTACACTATTACACTTATTACACTATTACACTTATTAGAGAGAGAGAGTTGGGGGGGGAGGGACTGTGCCTATGCTCGTTTTTTGTCTGCAGGGCCTCAATTAGTGTCGTGCCATTTGGTACAATCATTATATTTGCAAAACAACAACCCTTTACCTCTGGCTCTGCCAGCTCTGGTATACGACAGTTCAATTAGATGATTTGTGACACTCAACTCTCAGTGCATCAATCACTGTAAAGTCTTTATCTAAAGCTTTGGATAACCTCTAATCAATCAATCATCATGGATTAACAATGTCTGCTAAATGCTTAAATTGTAAAGTCAGTCAGTCAGTCTATATAGATTAACATGTATCTATTTATCTATACTGTATCTAATCTGTTTCACACAGTCCACAGATGCACTCAGACCCAGAGACAAACACACAGCCGTGGGTGCTGTTTTAGTAGGGTAATATGCTCTCAGGCCTTTTGCTAGGCAGCATGTCACAACAGATTATCCAGATTTGAGATCATAGCAAGCGTCATTTAGACGTGGACACACGCACGCACGCACGCACGCACGCACACACAGAGCCATCACAGCGGTCGTCAGTTAGATTTGGTTCTTTTGAAGCGGAGCAGAAGTGCAGTAATGTCACAGCCTTGGGCGACAGTCTGCTAGCAGCCTGACGCTCATACCACCACCAACACCCTCCGCCCAACCGCCAACCCCCGTCAGCCCCACCCCCCCTACACACACACACACACGCACACGCACACGCACACACACACACACACACACACACACACACACACACACACACAAACACACACTGAAATACTCACACAGGAACGGAACGCACACACGCATGGCACGGACTGCCATGACATCTTCCTCGGAAACCCTCTCTCTTCACTGCCTCTTGTTCTCATTCAGTGCATCTGTTTTCTTTTCTTTTTTTTCTTTACAGTAGCCTATCTACCATCCCAAATAATGTCTGCCAGTGCACAGATCCACTGTCATGTTTTGCTTAGCTCAACCAGGGGCAAGGAAAGAGAAATAGAACTATAGAAACAGAGAGGGATAAACTTTATGTACAGTACAAACCCCATTCAAACCTATTTAGGTTCATCTTATGGTGGACATCTTTGCCTGAAAAGGAATCTTTGAAATCGTTGAACGATTGAAATCGTCCAATCGTTGAACGATTGAAATCGTTGAACGATTGAAATCGTTGAACGATTGAAATCGTCCAATCGTTGAACGATTGAAATCGTTGAACGATTGAAATCGTTGAACGATTGAAATCGTTGAACGATTGAAATCGTCCAATCGTTGAACAATTGAAATCGTTGAACGATTGAAATCATTGAATGATTGAAATCGTTGAACGATTTAATTGATCGTCTTTTTTTCGAATCCTCAAAAATTATGAAAACGGCATGCCTGTTCGAGACCATGGGCTATAGCCCATATGGTAAGGAGTGATTTTCGTCTTTTTCTCAAATCCTCAAAAATGATGAAATACGGCATGCTATAGTATGCCGTTCAAGACCATGGGCTATGAATGATGAAAAACGAGGATTTGAAAAAAAGACGAAAATCACTCCGAGACCATGGGCTATAGTCCATGGTCTCGGAGTGATTTTCGTCTTTTTTTCAAATCCTCAAAAATTATGAAAAACGGCATGCTATAGTATGAAGTCCAAGGCCATGGGCTGAACTTGAACCCACAACATGTGGCTCACATACACAGCAGCTTATCACAGAGAGCCACCACGCTCTCTGAGAAACTCCTCAGCTTTCCATTGTTCTTCAGGGTGTTATTCTCCACAATATGGTCCAAAGTGAAGAGTAGAACGAACTCTCGTCAGCTTTCCATCTCTTTCCAGTGTTCTTCTGGATGTTATTCTCCAAAACATGCTTTAGAGTGAAAGTATAGGAGGAACTGCGCTGCATTTGAACTCACAACCTCTGGCTCACATGGATGTCATCTTAACAAGGGTTAAGAGCAACTGAGCTCTCTGTGATTTTAAGTTGTAGGCTAAGTTGTTCATCTTGGTGTTACTTTTCAAATGGTTCCTTGGGATCATACAGAGCATTTTAATGGTGTTTGCTGTGCATCAAAGGTGTCTTTAGTGCTTTTAAGTGTTATCATGGATGTTAATCAGATAATACAGAGGAGAAACCATGACAGAAAACAGACAGCCTGGTAGCTCAATGTGTTAAGTGGCCAGTGTGGAGACACATGCTGCCTGGAACTATTTAATTTGAAAAGTTTTGTAGTTTCTGAATTATTTAACGTAAACACCCAATGCATTCTCAATGGCAATAGCACAAACTTTGGCATGCTACTAGTCCTACATACTTACACCTAGAAACCCCATTCAAACCTATTTAGGTTCATCTTACGGTGGACATGTTTGCCTGAAAAGGAATCTTTGAAATGTTTCATACTTTTAGAAAT
Source organism: Electrona antarctica (assembly GCF_951216825.1). Classification (NCBI taxonomy): domain Eukaryota; kingdom Metazoa; phylum Chordata; class Actinopteri; order Myctophiformes; family Myctophidae; genus Electrona; species Electrona antarctica. Next base: position 22,612,242 of record NC_136798.1, read on the forward strand.
ATAGTGCTTTCAAATTTGAGAAATGTATAATGGGGCTCAATGGCAGATATTGGCACGTCAAAAAATCACTTTCACCTAGAAACTCTATTCACACTTTTTATAATTCAGCTTACTGTGGGGACACATGCTGGAACTTTTAAATTTTAAATGTTTTGTAGTTTCTGAGTTATTTTTGTCTTTTTTTTCAAATCCTCAAAAATGATGAAAAACGGGATGCTATAGTATGCCGTCCGAGACCATGGGCTATAAATGATGAAAAACGAGGATTTGAAAAAAAGACGAAAATCACTCCGAGACCATGGGCTTTAGTCAATGTTCTCGGAGTGATTTTCGTCTTTTTTTCAAATCCTCAAAAATGATGAAAACGGCATGTCTGTTCGAGACCATGGGTTATATCCCATATGGTCTCGAGTGATTTTCGTCTTTTTCTCAAATCCTCAAAAATGATGAAAAACGGCATGCTATAGTATGCCGTCCGAGACCATGGGCTATAAATGATGAAAAACGAGGATTCAAAAAAGACGAAAATCACTCCGAGACCATGGGCTATAGTCCATGGTCTCGGAGTGATTTTCGTCTTTTTTTCAATTCCTCAAAAATTATGAAAAACGGCATGCCTGTTTGGGTCAGGGGACCTTAGTATAATTGCGTTATTTGAATCTGAATCCAACATGTAAAAAACATGTTTGTGATTTTTGTTTGTTCAATTTAATCCAGAAAAAAGGAATTTGCTATTTTTTCCTTTTTTTGTTCATAATTGAAAAATGTGAAAACGCTAACCGAAAATGGTGGTGCCTTAGTATAATTCTGTTTGAGTCCAGCAAACTAACCTACCCGTTTCCTTTCTTGTCAGTTAAAATTATCATTCATCATCACTTCCATCTTGTCCATCACCTAACCCTAACCCTAACCCTAGTTCTCTTACCAGATATGTTACCATATGGTACCAGAACAAAACAAACAAAAAAGCAGTGTGAATTGTCTGGAACCAGTGGCACAGTGTGTTAGAACGCTGCCACATGATCCGGAGATGGTGAGTTCAAACCCCACTCAAGTCTTTACTTTCAAGACCGATTTCAGAAGAAGAAAAGCAACAACAAAGCAGTGTGAATTGTCTGGAACCAGTGGCGCAGTGTGTTAGAACGCTCCCACATGATCGGGAGATGGTGAGTTCAAACCCCACTCAAGTCTTTACTTTCAAGACCGATTTCAGAAGAAGAAAACCAACAATAAAGCAGTTGAATTGTCTGGAACCAGTGGCGCAGTGTGTTAGGACGCTGCCACATGATCGGGAGATGGTGAGTTCAAACCCCACTCAAGTCTTTACTTTCAAGACCGATTTCAGAAGAAGAAAATCAACAAAAAAGCAGTTGATTTGTCTGGAACCAGTGGTGCAGTGTGTTAGGACGCTGCCACATGATAGGGAGATGGTGAGTTCAAACCCCACTCAAGTCTTTACTTTCAAGACCGATTTCAGAAGAAGAAAAACAACAAAAAAGCAGTGTGAATTGTCTGGAACCAGTGGCACATTGTGTTAGAACGCTGCCACATGATCCGGAGATGGTGAGTTCAAACCCCACTCAAGTCTTTACTTTCAAGACCGATTTCAGAAGAAGATAACCAACGACCTATCAACCAACACATTCAAAGGCATATCAATCCCATTAATCCGTTTTCTTATGAAGTTGAAGGCATCCCGGATTTTGTTGAGGTTGGGTTGGGTGTTTCACGGTTTCTCATCAACTCCATGTTAAATAACCCAATTACCCCCCAACGGACACTAGCCCTAACCCTAACCCTAACCCTAGTTGTCTCAAGTCTTTACTTTCAAGACCGATTTCAGAAGAAGAAAACCAACAAAAAGCAGTTGAATTGTCTGGAACCAGTGGCGCAGTGTGTTAGGACGCTGCAACATGATCGGGAGATGGTGAGTTCAAACCCCACTCAAGTCTTTACTTTCAAGACCGATTTCAGAAGAAGATAATCAACCAACACATTCAAAGGCATATTAATCCGTTTTCTTATGAAGTTGAAGGCATCCCGGATTTTGTTGAGGTTGGGTTGGGTGTTTCACGGTTTCTCATCAACTCCATGTTAAATCACCCAATTACCCCCCAACGGACACTAGCCCTAACCCTAACCCTAACCCTAACCCTAGTTGTCTGTTACCAGATTGGTTACCATATGGTACCAGAACAAAACAAACAAGAAAGCAGTGTAAATTCTCTGGAACCAGTGGCGCAGTGTGTTAGAACGCTGCCACATGATCGGGAGATGGTGAGTTCAAACCCCACTCAAGTCTTTACTTTCAAGACCGATTTCAGAAGAAGAAAACCAACAAAAAGCAGTTGAATTGTCTGGAACCAGTGGCGCAGTGTGTTAGGACGCTGCCAGATGATCCGGAGATGGTGAGTTCAAACCCCACTCAAGTCTTTGCTTTCAAGACCGATTTCAGAAGAAGATAACCAACGACCTATCAACCAAAACATTCAAATGCATATCAATCCCGTTAATCCGTTTTCTTATCAAGTTGAAGGCATCCCGGATTTTGTTGAGGGTGGGTTGGGTGTTTCACGGTTTCTCATCAACTCTATGTTAAATCACCCAATTACCCCCCAACGGACACTAGCCCTAACCCTAACCCTAACCCTAACCCTAACCCTAACCCTAGTTGTCTGTTACCAGATTGGTTACCATATGGTACCAGAACAAAACAAACAAGAAAGCAGTGTGAATTCTCTGGAACCAGTGGCGCAGTGTGTTAAGACGCTGCCACATGATCGGGAGATGGTGAGTTCAAACCCCACTCAAGTCTTTACTTTCAAGACCAATTTCAGAAGAAGATAACCAACGACCTATCAACCAACACATTCAAAGGCATATCAATCCCATTAATCCGTTTTCTTATCAAGTTGAAGGCATCCCAGATTTTGTTGAGGGTGGGTTGGGTGTTTCACGGTTTCTCATCAACTCCATGTTAAATCACCCAATTACCCGCCAACGGACACTAGCCCTAACCCTAACCCTAACCCTAACCCTAACCCTAACCCTAACCCTAACCCTAACCCTAGTTGTCTGTTACCAGATTGGTTACCATATGGTACCAGAACAAAACAAACAAGAAAGCAGTGTGATTTCTCTGGAACCAGTGGCGCAGTGTGTTAGAACGCTGCCACATGATCGGGAGATGGTGAGTTCAAACCCCACTCAAGTCTTTACTTTCAAGACCGATTTCAGAAGAAGAAAAACAACAACAAAGCAGTGTGAATTGTCTGGAACCAGTGGCGCAGTGTGTTAGGACACTGCCACATGATCGGGAGATGGTGAGTTCAAACCCCACTCAAGTCTTTACTTTCAAGACCGATTTCAGAAGAAGATAACCAACGACCTATCAACCAACACATTCAAAGGCATATCAATCCCATTAATCCGTTTTCTTATGAAGTTGAAGGCATCCCGGATTTTGTTGAGGGTGGGTTGGGTGTTTCACGGTTTCTCATCAACTCCATGTTAAATCACCCAATTACCCCCCAACGGACACTAGCCCTAACCCTAACCCTAACCCTAACCCTAACCCTAACCCTAACCCTAGTTGTCTGTTACCAGATTGGTTACCATATGGTACCAGAACAAAACAAACAAGAAAGCAGTGTATGTTCTCTGGAACCAGTGGCGCAGTGTGTTAGAACGCTGCCACATGATCGGGAGATGGTGAGTTCAAACCCCACTCAAGTCTTTACTTTCAAGACCGATTTCAGAAGAAGAAAACCAACAAAAAGCAGTTCAATTGTCTGGAACCAGTGGCGCAGTGTGTTAGGACACTGCCACATGATCGGGAGATGGTGAGTTCAAACCCCACTCAAGTTTTTACTTTCAAGACCGATTTCAGAAGAAGAAAACCAACAAAAAAGCAGTTGAGTTGTCTGTAACCAGTGGCGCAGTGTGTTAGGACGCTGCCACATGATCGGGAGATGGTGAGTTCAAACCCCACTCAAGTCTTTACTTTCAAGACCAATTTCAGAAGAAGATAACCAACGACCTATCAACCAACACATTCAAAGGCATATCAATCCCATTAATCCGTTTTCTTATCAAGTTGAAGGCATCCCGGATTTTGTTGAGGGTGGGTTGGGTGTTTCACGGTTTCTCATCAACTCCATGTTAAATCACCCAATTACCCCCCAACGGACACTAGCCCTAGCCCTAACCCTAACCCTAACCCTAACCCTAGTTGTCTGTTACCAGATTGGTTACCATATGGTACCAGAACAAAACAAACAAGAAAGCAGTGTGAATTCTCTGGAACCAGTGGCGCAGTGTGTTAGAACGCTGCCACATGATCGGGAGATGGTGAGTTCAAACCCCAATCAAGTCTTTACTTTCAAGACCAATTTCAGAAGAAGTAAACCAACAAAAAGCAGTTGAATTATCTGGAACCAGTGGCGCAGTGTGTTAGGACGGTGCCACATGATTGGGAGATGGTGAGTTCAAACCCCACTCAAGTCTTTACTTTCAAGACCGATTTCAGAAGAGGAAAACCAACACAAAAGCAGTATGAATTGTCTGGAACCAGTGGCGCAGTGTGATAGAACGCTCCCACATGATCGGGAGATGGTGCGTTCAAACCCCACTCAAGTCTTTACTTTCAAGACCGATTTCAGAAGAAGAAACCCAACAAAAAAGCAATTGAGTTGTCTGGAACCAGTGGTGCAGTGTGTTAGGACGCTGCCACATGATCGCGAGATGGTGAGTTCAAACCCCACTCAAGTCTTTACTTTCAAGACCGATTTCAGAAGAAGAAAACCAACAAAAAAGCAGTGTGAATTGTCTGGAACCAGTGGCACAGTGTTTTAGAACGCTGCCACATGATCCGGAGATGGTGAGTTCAAACCCCACTCAAGTTTTTACTTTCAAGACCGATTTCAGAAGAAGAAAACCAACAAAAAAGCAATTGAGTCATCTGGAACCAGTGGCACAGTGTGTTAGAACGCTGCCACATGATCCGGAGATGGTGAGTTCAAACCCCACTCAAGTTTTTACTTTCAATACCTATTTCAGAAGAAGAAAACCAACAAAAAAGCAGTTGAGTCATCTGGAACCAGTGGCACAGTGTGTAAGAAAGCTGCCACATGATCCGGAGATGGTGAGTTCAAACCCCACTCAAGTTTTTACTTTCAAGACCGATTTCAGAAGAAGAAAACCAACAAAAAAGCAGTTGAGTCATCTGGAACCAGTGGCGCAGTGTGTTAGGACACTGCCACATGATCGGGAGATGGTGAGTTCAAACCCCACTCAAGTCTTTGCTTTCAAGACCCATTTCAGAAGAAGATAACCAACGACCTATCAACCAAAACATTCAAAGGCATATCAATCCCATTAATCCGTTTTCTTATCAAGTTGAAGGCATCCCGGATTTTGTTGAGGGTGGGTTGGGTGTTTCACGGTTTCTCATCAACTCTATGTTAAATCACCCAATTACCCCCCAACGGACACTAGCCCTAACCCTAACCCTAACCCTAACCCTAACCCTAACCCTAGTTGTCTGTTACCAGATTGGTTACCATATGGTACCAGAACAAAACAAACAAGAAAGCAGTGTATATTCTCTGGAACCAGTGGCGCAGTGTGTTAGAACGCTGCCACATGATCTGGAGATGGTGAGTTCAAACCCCACTCAAGTCTTTACTTTCAAGACCGATTTCAGAAGAAGAAAACCAACAAAAAGCAGTTGAATTGTCTGGAACCAGTGGCGCAGTGTGTTAGGACACTGCCACATGATCGGGAGATGGTGAGTTCAAACCCCACTCAAGTTTTTACTTTCAAGACCGATTTCAGAAGAAGAAAACCAACAAAAAAGCAGTTGAGTCATCTGGAACCAGTGGCGCAGTGTGTTAGGACACTGCCACATGATCGGGAGATGGTGAGTTCAAACCCCACTCAAGTCTTTGCTTTCAAGACCCATTTCCGAAGAAGATAACCAACGACCTATCAACCAAAACATTCAAAGGCATATCAATCCCATTAATCCGTTTTCTTATCAAGTTGAAGGCATCCCGGATTTTGTTGAGGGTGGGTTGGGTGTTTCACGGTTTCTCATCAACTCTATGTTAAATCACCCAATTACCCCCCAACGGACACTAACCCTAACCCTAACCCTAACCCTAACCCTAACCCTAGTTGTCTGTTACCAGATTGGTTACCATATGGTACCAGAACAAAACAAACAAGAAAGCAGTGTATATTCTCTGGAACCAGTGGCGCAGTGTGTTAGAACGCTGCCACATGATCTGGAGATGGTGAGTTCAAACCCCACTCAAGTCTTTACTTTCAAGACCGATTTCAGAAGAAGAAAACCAACAAAAAGCAGTTGAATTGTCTGGAACCAGTGGCGCAGTGTGTTAGGACACTGCCACATGATCGGGAGATGGTGAGTTCAAACCCCACTCAAGTTTTTACTTTCAAGACCGATTTCAGAAGAAGAAAACCAACAAAAAAGCAGTTGAGTTGTCTGTAACCAGTGGCGCTGTGTGTTAGGACGCTGCCACATGATCGGGAGATGGTGAGTTCAAACCCCACTCAAGTCTTTACTTTCAAGACCAATTTCAGAAGAAGATAACCAACGACCTATCAACCAACACATTCAAAGGCATATCAATCCCATTAATCCGTTTTCTTATCAAGTTGAAGGCATCCCGGATTTTGTTGAGGGTGGGTTGGGTGTTTCACGGTTTCTCATCAACTCCATGTTAAATCACCCAATTACCCCCCAACGGACACTAGCCCTAACCCTAACCCTAACCCTAGTTGTCTGTTACCAGATTGGTTACCATATGGTACCAGAACAAAACAAACAAGAAAGCAGTGTGAATTCTCTGAAACCAGTGGCGCAGTGTGTTAGAACGCTGCCACATGATCGGGAGATGGTGAGTTCAAACCCCACTCAAGTCTTTGCTTTCAAGACCGATTTCAGAAGAAGATAACCAACGACCTATCAACCAAAACATTCAAAGGCATATCAATCCCATTAATCCGTTTTCTTATCAAGTTGAAGGCATCCCAGATTTTGTTGAGGGTGGGTTGGGTGTTTCACGGTTTCTCATCAACTCCATGTTAAATCACCCAATTACCCCCCAACGGACACTAGCCCTAACCCTAACCCTAACCCTAACCCTAGTTGTCTGTTACCAGATTGGTTACCATATGGTACCAGAACAAAACAAACAATAAAGCAGTGTGAATTCTCTGGAACCAGTGGCGCAGTGTGTTAGAACGCTGCCACATGATCGGGAGATGGTGAGTTCAAACCCCACTCAAGTCTTTACTTTCAAGACCGATTTCAGAAGAAGAAACCCAACAAAAAAGCAATTGAGTTGTCTGGAACCAGTGGTGCAGTGTGTTAGGACGCTGCCACATGATCGCGAGATGGTGAGTTCAAACCCCACTCAAGTCTTTACTTTCAAGACTGATTTCAGAAGAAGAAAACCAACAAAAAAGCAGTGTGAATTGTCTGGAACCAGTGGCACAGTGTGTTAGAACGCTGCCACATGATCCGGAGATGGTGAGTTCAAACCCCACTCAAGTTTTTACTTTCAAGACCGATTTCAGAAGAAGAAAACCAACAAAAAAGCAGTTGAGTCATCTGGAACCAGTGGCACAGTGTGTTAGAACGCTGCCACATGATCCGGAGATGGTGAGTTCAAACCCCACTCAAGTTTTTACTTTCAAGACCTATATCAGAAGAAGAAAACCAACAAAAAAGCAGTTGAGTCATCTGGAACCAGTGGCACAGTGTGTTAGAACGCTGCCACATGATCCGGAGATGGTGAGTTCAAACCCCACTCAAGTTTTTACTTTCAAGACCGATTTCAGAAGAAGAAAACCAACAAAAAAGCAGTTGAGTCATCTGGAACCAGTGGCGCAGTGTGTTAGGACACTGCCACATGTTCGGGAGATGGTGAGTTCAAACCCCACTCAAGTCTTTGCTTTCAAGACCCATTTCAGAAGAAGATAACCAACGACCTATCAACCAAAACATTCAAAGGCATATCAATCCCATTAATCCGTTTTCTTATCAAGTTGAAGGCATCCCGGATTTTGTTGAGGGTGGGTTGGGTGTTTCACGGTTTCTCATCAACTCCATGTTAAATCACCCAATTACCCCCCAACGGACACTAGCCCTAACCCTAACCCTAACCCTAACCCTAACCCTAGTTGTCTGTTACCAGATTGGTTACCATATGGTACCAGAACAAAACAAACAAGATAGCAGTGTGAATTCTCTGGAACCAGTGGCGCAGTGTGTTAGAACGCTGCCACATGATCGGGAGATGGTGAGTTCAAACCCCACTCAAGTCTTTACTTTCAAGACCAATTTCAGAAGAAGTAAACCAACAAAAAAGCAGTTGAATTATCTGGAACCAGTGGCGCAGTGTGTTAGGACGGTGCCACATGATTGGGAGATGGTGAGTTCAAACCCCACTCAAGTCTTTACTTTCAAGACCGATTTCAGAAGAAGAAAACCAACAAAAAAGCAGTGTGAATTGTCTGGAACCAGTGGCACAGTGTGTTAGAACTCTGCCACATGATCCGGAGATGGTGAGTTCAAACCCCACTCAAGTTTTTACTTTCAAGACCGATTTCAGAAGAAGAAAACCAACAAAAAAGCAGTTGAGTCATCTGGAACCAGTGGCACAGTGTGTTAGAACGCTGCCACATGATCTGGAGATGGTGAGTTCAAACCGCACTCAAGTTTTTACTTTCAAGACCTATTTCAGAAGAAGAAAACCAACAAAAAAGCAGTTCAGTCGTCTGGAACCAGTGGCGCAGTGTGTTAGGACGCTGCCACATGATCGGGAGATGGTGAGTTCAAACCCCACTCAAGTCTTTACTTTCAAGACCGATTTCAGAAGAAGAAAACCAACAAAAAAGCAGTGTGAATTGTCTGGACTCAGTAGCTCAGTGTGTTAGGACGCTGCCACATGATCAGGAGATGGTCGGTTCAAACCCCACTTGAGTTCAAACAAAAAAATAAAGGTCCAGGTTGCAATCCCACCCCAGTATTTACTGTGACACTTTGCTTTCCACACTGACATCAAGTAGCACAGAAAAGCTGTGTTGTAGTAACCCACAGTTAGCTCAGTGTGATGAGAGGCTGTCCTTGGGAGCCACAGGTCCAGGGTTCAAATCCCACATTAGTCATAATTGTGACACTTTGCTTTGCACACTGATTTCCAGAAGGACAACTTTAAAGCAGCCCAGAAATTCACCATGATTGTGTGCCGGTAAGTGGCCCAGCGGATAAGTCAGATGATATCCGTAGTATACCTAGTAGAAGTGTGCCGGTTCAAACCCGACATACTCCTAGTAGGCAGTGATGGTTCAAATCACTGACACCTAGAGTAGGAGTGGCCCAGTGGATAAATCAGATGATATCAGTAGAATACCTAGTAGAAGTATGCCGGCCGACATACTCCTACTAGGATGGTGCTAGTTCAAATCACCAACACCAACACCTACAGTAAGTAGGAGTGTGTGCAGTTAAGTGGCCTGGTGGATAAATCAGATAATATCCATAGAATACCTTGTGGGATGGTGTTGGTTCAAATCACCATCACCTAGAGTAGGTAGGACCGTGTGCCGTTAATTGGCCCGGTGGATAAATCAGATAATATCCGTAGAATACCTAGTGGGATGGTGCTGGTTCAAATTACCATCACCTAGAGTAGGTATGACCGTGTGCCGTTAATTGGCCCGGTGGATAAATCAGATAATATCCGTAGAATACCTAGTAGGATGGTGCTGGTTCAAATCACCATCACCTAGAGTAGGTAGGGGGTCAGGTAAGAGTATGTAGGGGCAGAGTAGGTTGAGGTGTAGATAGGGGGAGAGTAGGCGAGGGTTGGTCAGTTAGGGGGAGGAGTAGGTGACGGGGGTAAGGTAGGGGGAGATTAGGCGAGGGGGGGCAGGCGAGGTGGAGAGTAGGCGAGGGGGGGGCCAGGCAGGGGAAGAGTAGGTGAGGGGGTGGCAGGCAGGGGGAGAGTAGGAGAGGAGGGAGGCCAGGCAGGTGGAGAGTAGGAGAGGGGGGAGGCCAGGCAGGGGGAGAGTAGGCGAGGGGGAGGCCAGGCAGGGGGAGAGTAGGAGAGGAGGGAGGCCAGGCAGGGGGAGAGTAGGCGAGGGGGAGGCCAGGCAGGGGGAGAGTAGGAGAGGAGGGAGGCCAGGCAGGGGGAGAGTAGGAGAGGGGGAGGCCAGGCAGGGGGAGAGTAGGAGAGGAGGGAGGCCAGGCAGGGGGAGAGTAGGAGAGGGGGAGGCCAGGCAGGGGGAGAGTAGGAGAGGGGGAGGCCAGGCAGGGGGAGAATAGGAGAGGGGCAGGCCAGGGGAGAGTAGGAGAGGAGGGAGGCCAGGCAGGGGGAGAGTAGGAGAGGAGCCAGGGTGGGTCTCCCTATTTTCTTTTCTCATTTTAGAAAAAAAAAATTTATAATAAAATAATGTTTTTTATAAAAAAAGATTTTTTTAAATTATTTACTAATTATTTAAAAAAAAAGTCAGGAAGACCTCGTCTGCCTGCACCCTCCCTCCTCTCCTACTCTCCCCCTGCCTGGCCTCCCCCCTCTCCTACTCTTCCCCTGCCTGGCCTCCCTCCTCTCCCCCTGCCTGGCCTCCCTCCTCTCCTACTCTCCCCCTGCCTGGCCTCCCCCCTCTCCTACTCTCCCACTGCCTGGCCTCCCTCCTCTCCTACTCTCCCCCTGCCTGGCCTCCCCCTCACCTACTCTCCCCCTGCCTGGCCTCACTCCTCTCCTACTCTCCCCCTGCCTGGCCTCCCCCTCGCCTACTCTCCCCCTGCCTGGCCTCGCCCATCTCCTACTCTCCCCCTGCCTGGCCTCCCTCCTCTCCTACTCTCCCCCTGCCTGGCACCCCTCACCTACTCTTCCCCTGCCTGGCCCCCCCCCTCGCCTACTCTCCACCTCGCCTGCCCCCCCTCGCCTAATCTCCCCCTACCTTACCCCCGTCACCTACTCCTCCCCCTAACTGACCAACCCTCGCCTACTCTCTCCCTATCTACACCTCAACCTACTCTGCCCCTACATACTCTTACCTGACCCCCTACCAACTCTAGGTGATGGTGATTTGAACCAGCACCATCCTACTAGGTATTCTACAGATATTATCGGATTTATCCACCGGGCCAATTAACGGCACACGGTCCTACCTACTCTAGGTGATGGTAATTTGAACCAGCACCATCCCACTAGGTATTGTACGGATATTATCTGATTTAGCCACCGGGCCAATTAACGGCACACGGTCCTACCTACTCTAGGTGATGGTGATTTGAACCAACACCATCCCACAAGGTATTCTACGGATATTATCTGATTTATCCACCAGGCCAATTAACGGCACACGGTCCTACCTACTCTAGGTGATGGTGATTTGAACCAGCACCATCCTATGTCGGGTTTGAACCGGCAGACTTCTACTAGGTATTCTATGGATATTATCTGATTTATCCACCAGGCCACTTAACTGAACACACTCCTACTTACTGTAGGTGTTGGTGATTTGAACTAGCACCATCCTAGTAGGAGTATGTCGGCCGGCATACTTCTACTAGGTATTCTACGGATATCATCTGATTTATCCACTGGGCCACTCCTACTCTAGGTGTCAGTGATTTGAACCATCACTGCCTACTAGGAGTATGTCGGGTTTGAACCGGCACACTTCTACTAGGTATACTACGGATATCATCTGACTTATCCGCTGGGCCACTTACCGGCACACAATCATGGTGAATTTCTGGGCTGCTTTAAAGTTGTCCTTCTGGAAATCAGTGTGCAAAGCAAAGTGTCACAATTATGACTAATGTGGGATTTGAACCCTGGACCTGTGGCTCCCAAGGACAGCCTCTCATCACACTGAGCTAACTGTGGGTTACTACAACACAGCTTTTCTGTGCTACTTGATGTCAGTGTGGAAAGCAAAGTGTCACAGTAAAGACTGGGGTGGGATTGCACCCTGGACCTTTATTTTTTTGTTTGAACTTGAGTGGGGTTTGAACCCACCATCTCCTGATCATGTGGCAGCGTCCTAACACACTGAGCCACTGGGTCCAGACAATTCACACTGCTTTTTTGTTGGTTTTCTTCTTCTGAAATCGGTCTTGAAAGTAAAGACGAGTGGGGTTTGAACTCACCATCTCCCGATCATGTGGGAGCGTCCTAACACACTGCGCCACTGGTTACAGACAATTCAACTTATTTTTTGTTGGTTTTCTTCTTGAAATGAAATGAAATGAAATGAAATCTATATTTACCCAGGGTATCTGGGCTAAGCTCAAGAACTTGTTTCCAGCCAGGCCCTGCTCATAGAACACATTTCATCGTAGTGGTTCAATGCCTTGTTCAAGGGCACTTCAGCGGTGGTAATTTTAACGTGTCGGACGGCTGATTCGAACTAGGAACCTTCCGGTATCAAGACCGCGCCGCTATCCGTTCGGCCACCGCTGCCATCAGTCTGAAATCGGTCTTGAAAGTAAAGACTTGCGTGGGGTTTGAACTCACCATCTCCCGATCATGTGGAAGCGTCCTAACACACTGCGCCACTGGTTCCAGACAATTCAACTGCTTTTTTGTTGGTTTTCTTCTTCTGAAATCGGTCTTGAAAGTAAAGACTTGCATGGGGTTTGAACTCACCATCTCCCGATCATGTGGAAGCGTCCTAACACACTGCGCCACTGGTTCCAGACAATTCAACTGCTTTTTTGTTGGTTTTCTTCTTCTGAAATCGGTCTTGAAAGTAAAGACTTGCGTGGGGTTTGAACTCACCATCTCCCGATCATGTGGAAGCGTCCTAACACACTGCGCCACTGGTTCCAGACAATTCAACTGCTTTTTTGTTGGTTTTCTTCTTCTGAAATCGGTCTTGAAAGTAAAGACTTGAGTGGGGTTTGAACTCACCATCTCCCGATCATTTGGCAGCGTCCTAACACACTGCGCCACTGGTTCCAGACCATTCACACTGCTTTCTTGTTGGTTTTGTTCTGGTACCATATGGTAACCAATCTGGTACCAGACAACTAGGGTTAGGTTTCTGGTTTAAGGACTTCAGTGTTTTGTACCATACTATTGTATGAGTACCGAAAAAAGAATGTTTGCTTTCGCCATCTTTGTTGAAGAAGAGTCTGGGCAATTAAGTTTTAGTCTTACTAGAAGTACTAAAAGTTTCTCAATCTTAGGGTTAGGGTTAGGGTTAGGGTTAGGGTTAGGTCATGGACAAGATGGAATAGTGCGGCGGATAACCAAACCAATTGTGCATTTTATGACTAAAGCATGAAACTTTCAGAATATCATCTACACACCCAAAGGTTTGATTTCAGACGTGGAACCACTTTCTGACTGACCTCTGGTGACCTTGAGGGGTCATTGACCTCAGAATTGCATTTTTGCACGTTTTGCTCCATTATTTTCCACTATAATAATTATTTATGTTTGTTAAATGGAAGTTTTGTTCTAATGAATGACAACTTAAACCCCAATAGTCTACATAAATGGTGAATCATGTCAACTTTTATGATATAAATGTTATGACATTGTTATAACATTAAAAACATCTAGGAGAGAGATAGTGCGAAGAGAGAGTGAGGCGGTTAAGCTCATATATGGAAGGTATTGTGCATGTTATGACTAAAGCATGGCACTTTCTACAGTGTTTCTATATACCATGAAGTTTGTTTTTAGACGTGGAAACACTTCTGAATTTACATCTGGAAATTGTCAGAGGCTGTACACATTTCGGGCTGTCAAACCATGCTGTAAACTGCCCATGTTAAACCCAGAAATGTTTTTTCCTTTAAACTTTTATGATTAAAATGTCATCTATAGGCTGGCAGATGATGATTGTTTGCTAAAAGTTATATGTTGGACAATTTGGGTAATTAGCATAATGAGCAAATCAATTGCTTAATGAGCAAATTAACTGGAAATGGCTATCATTTTGCATCCATTGAACTGAGGTGACTTAAGAGTCAAAGGCTATGTTTGTGATATCCAGAAATGCATCTGTTATTATGGTGAAGTCATACACCCTTTCTTCATTAGCATAATTGGCATAAATTATGTAAAACATAGGTACAAATTAGGAATTAGCTATAGTGTTATTGCTTTTAGTCAACATATCAAGGTTGTTTTAGAGTCTACATCTATATTATGTTACATAAATTAATCTCTTGCCATAACTAAATTATGAAATTGTTCCTCATTTGCATAATTTGCATAAAGTATATAATAATTCGTCTTTCGGCCTATTTTATGACATGTCTAATCCAGTGGAGTGACGGGGCAGCAGTGGCTCATGAGGTAGATGATCGGACGTCTTGGAATCTGAAAGCAAGGCATGATGCACACTCTGCATTGGAACATTGATGAACATGTCTGTGATAAAAGCAGGCATCGAGTGTTATCAGATGCTTGTGCTTGTGATACTGTCTCCTTACTCTCCTACCCTTTGAGAAAGTACCATGCCTAGTCTCTCAATACAGTTCCTGTTGGAACTTCTACAACCCATTCACAAGAAGGATGGCCATAGCTGAATGAGCCACCTGGGAAACAGAAGGTCCCAGGTTCAATTCCAGGCCCCGGCAATGTGTCGAGGTATACATAAGCAAGACCCTTAATCCCCAACTACCCCTGACCTCAAAGGTCTGACGGCCTTGAGCAGCAATAACCTAATTGAAGCAGAAAACAGAATTTTCCAATATGGTTAATATAAGGTCTGATACACAAAGATGAAGACAAAGAAGATGTAGAGGCTGAAGGGAATGAGGAGAGAGATTATGAAGATAGTGGAAAAAGACCATTGAGTTTGAGGTTGTGGTTCTAAGTGAACTCACTAGTGCTCATTATGGTACATTTTTTGTCCACTCAGTCTGTGTCTCAGAGTAGGGCTGTGGACAGTTCAGAGACTTGCCTACCGGTGACATTGTCGGTAGGCAGGTTTTTCATTTTGAACATTTAAATGTTTTAATTTGATTTTGTATTAATGTGAGAACAATGACTTCTATAATAGCTAACTTTCCAAAAATATAGTCTTCAGTTTATATTAGCTTGGATTCTCCATCGATGTCACTGGTAGCAAGTGTTATGACAGAAATGGTACCTTATCATCTCCCAACATCTCCTTAAATTCCTGCCACCTGGTATAGAAGGCTTAAGAGTATCCAACAGTTACTTCCCCCAAAACGTATGAACCCTGAAAGCTCGCCATGCTGCCTCCAAAACCAAAATCATGAGATGAATAGGGCATACAATAGCAGTGGCAGCCATTTTCGGGTTCCATCGTTCCAGACCCCATTGTTTTTTCCCCCATAGAGATTTCTACGAATATTTATATAAAAAAAACAATAAGCCTATAGAATCAAGCCATCCAGGACCGTACTGAATCATGACGTTAAAACATTTGATTCTGTGATTTCTTTTTAAATATTTAATTATATAATATACAATAGCCTTTGTTTTTCACAGCATTTATGAATCCTGGATTGATATATATATTGTTTGGAAATCTCTATATGAATGGAGTCTGGATGGATGGAACCATAAAATAGCCACCACTGCTATGCCCTATAGCACCTTTGAATATACTGTAACGATATTCATTGGATATAAAAACCAAAAAAACTAATCAATCAAGTCTTTCTGTATTTTTTTTCTTCCATAACTTCATTAAAAAAAGATTAAGACCAATACAATAATGTTAAAATAACGACAACTATCTCTTCTGTGGTTCTTGTCATTTTTTACTCTTCGCTGCCACAAGCTCCTTTGACCATCTCCTTATACCTCTTCATACAGTCCTTTTTGTAGCTCTATGAAGAGCTGCATCTTTATTTTATTTTGCTAGCACTGTAGAAAGTGTCATGCTTTAGTCATAAAATGCACAATACCTTCCATATATGAGCTTAACCGCTCTCTATAGATGTTTTTAATGTTATTACAATGTCATAACATTTATATCATAACAGTTGACATGATTCACCATCTCTGTAGACTATTGGGCTTTAAGTTGTCATTCATTAGAACAAAACTTCCATTTAACAAACATAAATAATTATTATAGTGGAAAATAATGGAGCAAAACGTGCAAAAATGCAATTCTGCGGTCAATGACCCCTCAAGGTCACCAGAGGTCAGTCAGAAAGTGGTTCCACGTCTGAAATCAAACCTTGGGGTGTGTAGATGATATTCTGAAAGTTTCATGCTTTAGTCATAAAATGCACAATACTTTCCATATATGAGCTTAACCGCCGCACTAGAAGTGATGATGAATGGGTTAGGGTTAGGGTTAGGGTTAGGGTTAGGGTTAGGGTTAGGGTTAGATGATTTTAACTGACAAGAAAGGAAACGGGTAACATTCAGTAGTGCAAAAAAACAAAAGCATAATCAGACTTAAGCCGCATTAACACCAAGGAAGCTAGAAGCAGCTTCTTGCTTCGTGCTCCCATGTTATCACTATGTATACCAGCTTTTTCTTTTTGAAGCTTGGAATGAACAGCTTTTTTTTGCGTGCTTTTTTTCTCCTGAAAACTCAACTTTGACGCAGCTTTTAAAAGCTGGGTTTTGGCTTCGAGCTTCTAGAAGCTGCTTCTAGCCAATCAGAGCACAGCGTGGTTTGAGGAGGCGGAGTTTAGCTCATTTGGCAAGAGCAGAAAACCTCCGCCAAAGCTGACCGCACCGTGATCGAATTAAATTATTTACTTTTTAAATTAGGGCTGTATATGTAATATGAATGAATGTTTATTATATATATTATTTATTTATCCATAAATAGGTTATGATGTAACTAAATATATAATTATTTCTCCTCTATAGCCGCTATTTTACATTTTAGACTTTTTAGACATTTTAGACTTTAAAAAATGTCTGAAGACAGAAATGTGCATAGTGTCAATATGCTGCATTAACATTAACTCCAGCTCCGTTGCTCAAAGCAATAACAGGAAGAAAGACAACATATTCAAATACAAATAATTCCATAAATGCATAAGCACTCTTGTTTCAATCCTGAAATAAACCAGTGAACACATATTTCCATATGGTAGTTTGAATACAAAGAAACCCTCTCAACACACCTGGTAGTGAAGACAGAAATGTGCATAATGTCAATATGCTGCATTAACATTAACTCCAGCTCCTATAAAGACAAACAACATGGAATGATTTACAGGATAAAGGCAATGGAGAATATGAATCACTGACACTTATCTGGTGTCACGTTGGCAAGCTAACATTGCAAATAATAGTTCCCCCTGTGCATGTTAATATTGCTTTACCACAGTCATTGCAAAATCCCCAAATTGACTCAAATCAACTCCTGTACGATCATGAGTCAAACAGTGTGTACAGATAACAGTTAATATAGCATTATCATACTTTATATCACTGAAAAGGAGCAGAGTTTTCAATAGCAGCTTACCGTTGCTCAAAGCAATAACAGGAAGAAAGAGCAACGTGACGAAAAAGCGTGACGACACGACACGATACACGACGTTGTGTCTGTCTGTCTGTCTGTCTGTCTGTCTGTCTGTCTGTCTGTCAATCAATCAATCAATCTATCTATCAATCAATCTATCTATCAATCTATCAATCTATCAGTCTTCAAGCCTGCCTAATTTTGAAGTTGTAGAAGGACCAAGACCATGTGATTTAACCATGTGACCAGGGAACAGAATAGACACGTGACTTTCTTTTATTCAGAAACAAATGGAGCAGTGTGTGGAATCAGACTGAATATTTAAAAAACAGGAAAATAAGTTTGTTTGTGGGATTCAATTGAACCAAATTGCAATTCAGAAGAAAAACAAAATAAAAAATTAGTACATTTCTGTTTGCTGGATTCAAATTGGACTACCATATAAGGTTGACCAGTTTTTGTGATTTTTCGATTAACGTTTTCACATTTTTCAATTCTGAACAAAAAAAAGGAAAAAAATAGCAAATGTATGTTTGCTGGACTCAAACAGAATTATACTAAGGCACCACCATTTTTGTGATTTTTCGGTTAGTGTTTTCCCATTTTTCAATTCTGAACAAAAAAAGGAAAAAAAATAGCAAATTTATTTTTTGCTGGATTAAATTGAAAAACGGCATGCTATAGTATGACCTCCAAGGCCATGGGCTGAACTTGAACCCACGACCTGTGGCTCACATACACAGCAGCTTATCACAGAGAGCCACCACGCTCTCTGAGAAACTCCTCAGCTTTCCATTGTTCTTCAGGGTGTTATTCTCCACAATATGGTCCAAAGTGAAGAGTAGAACAAACTCTCGTCAGCTTTCCATCTCTTTCCAGTGTTCTTCTGGATGTTATTCTCCAAAACATGCTTTAGAGGGAAAGTATAGGAGGAACTCCGCTGGATTTGAACTCACAACCTCTGGCACACATGGATGTCATCTTAACAAGGTTGCCACTGAGCTCTCTGTGATTTTAAGTTGTAAGTTGTTCATCTTGGTGTTACTTTTCAAATGGTTCCTTGGGATCATACAGAGCATTTTAATGGTGTTTGCTGTGCATCAAAGGTGTGCTTTTAAGTGTTATCATGGATGTTAATCAGATAATACAGAGGAGAAACCATGACAGAAAACAGACAGCCTGGTAGCTCAATGTGTTAAGTGGCCAGTGTGGAGACACATGCTGCCTGGAACGTTTTAATTTGAAATGTTTTATAGTTTCTGAATTATTTAACTTAAACACCCAATGCATTCTCAATGGCAATAGCACAAACTTTGGCATGCTACTAGTCCTACATACTTACACCTAGAAACCCCATTCAAACCTACTTAGGTTCATCTTACGGTGGACATGTTTGCCTGAAAAGGAATCTTTGAAATGTTTCATAGTTTTAGAAATATAGTGTTTTCAAATTTGAGAAATGTATAATGAGGCTCAATGGCAGATATTGGCACGTCAAAAAATCACTTTCACCTAGAAACTCCATTCACACTTTTTATAATTCAGCTTACTGTGGGGACACATGCTGGAACTTTTTAATTCATTTATAAAATTAATTAATTAATTAATTAATTAATTAATTAATTACTTAATTAATTTAAAAAAGTCGAAAATCACTCAGAGAACATGGACTATAGCCCATGGTCTCAGAGTTATTTTTGTCTTTTTTTTTCAAATCCTCAAAAATGATGAAAAACGGGATGCTATAGTATGCCGTCCGAGACCATGGGCTATAAATGATGAAAAACGAGGATTTGAAAAAAAGACGAAAATCACTCCGAGACCATGGGCTATAGTCCATGGTCTCGGAGTGATTTTCCTCTTTTTTTTAAATCCTCGCTTTCCACACTTTCCACACTCTCCTCATCCCATGCAAGACCTTCCAGGCAAGTGGTCCTGTTCTGTTGAAGCAGTCCAGGCCCACGGTATATGAAGTCATCGAATATATATTTTTTGCCAAGGAAGGACAGGATTGATCATTGCTGACCACAGCACAAAGACAGGAACCATCTGTGTGTCCATGCACCATGTGAATGCAGGATAATATACCGGTATGTGCAATGTGTGCACATGGTTGTGTGCACATGGTTGTGTATGGGCCTAAGCACACTTTAGATTCCATGCGCGGACAGAAGAAGCTGTATTTTACGGCATTTAGTGCTTTTAAGTTTTTAGACAGCTGGTAGATGGAAAAGAAGCTCCACCCCCGCGGCTGACTGCCGCGGAGGAGAGCGTTTCCGGGAATCTGTCCGTCGCGGCAGTCAGCCGCGGGGGTGGAGCTTCTTTTCCATCCACCAGCTGTCTAAAAACTCGGAAATTACGTAAAACACAGCTTCTTCTGTCCGCGGCTGTCCGCTAAAGTCTGCCCATGCAGTATGTGTGTGTGTGTGTGCGTGTGCGTGTGTGTGTGTGCACGTGCGCGGTAATGCAAGTATGCCCACTGCCCAGTTTGTTTATGACTGTAATTGCAGGTTGGTGTGTGTGTGTGTGTGTGTGTGTGTGTGTGTGCGTGCGTGCGTGCGTGCGTGCGTGCGTTTGTGCGTGCGTGCGTGCGTGTGTAGGGGTTAGACATAGTCCATAGCCTGAGGTCATAAAGGCGCCGGGCGTCTGCCGGAGCTCAGCGTTGAAGCATGATCCCATACGTCTTTAATTAAACATATTAGCATACTCTCTCTCTCTCCTATACCACACATCTTCTATCTGTTATTTCTCACAATCATCCCTTATTCCCCTTCCTTCTCTCTCCCATCTCGCCATCCATTTCTTTCTTTCTTTCTTTCTTTCTTTTATTTATTAGCTGTCTTTCACCATATTCCTCCCTCCCTGTCTCTCTCCATCTCTCTCTCTCTCTACCCCCCTCCTTGCTACCTCCCACAATAGGCCTGTTGAATGACCTGGGGCTATCAACCTGACCACATTAAAACCAGGACTAATCAACTTCATACTCTCATGGACACTTACCCACCCACACACTCACTGCCTCTCACATAACCACCACACACACACACACACACACACACACACACACACACACACACACACACACACACACACACACACACACACACACACACACACACACACACACACACACACACACACACACACACACACACACACACACACACACACACACACACACACACACACACACACTGCCTCTCACATAACCACCACACACACACACACACACACACACACACACGCGCGCGCGCGCGCGCGCGCGCGTGCGTTTGTAAGTACACGCTCATGCATAGGCACGCATGTGCACACACGCATGCATCACGCATGTGTATGCAGAGTTAAGAGTATGAAAATGCACCATGAACACAGATTAAATTATGCAGGTGCACGCACGCACGCACGCACGCACGCACGCACGCACGCACGCACGCACGCACGCATCCCAGTGAATAAAGTGTAAACAAGACTCTAAGGAGGAGCTACGGGGCTGTAGTTTAAGGCAGGTTATTACATGCCTTGGTTGAATGCTTGATTCTGATTGGTCAATCGCTGAATTCAGCTGTGTGTTAATCTTGATAACAGACCGTTCCGTTCTATAACAGACCAATGCCTAATCAAACTCTCTGAGCATCTGCTAGACCCCTCATCTCACCTGTGGTCAAACGTAACAAGCCGGATTCATACTTCGGCATAAATAGCCGATCTACAGCCCACAACGTGTCACAGATGTGACTCATCTTCAGCGGTATACAACCTGGCACCTCCACCCATGGCAAGTAGGCTACCCTGACCCAGTCCCTTCCACCCCTTAAAGGGATAGTTCACCCCCAAAATTACTTTTTCTATTGATTACTCACTATATGGAGACTTGAATTCATGAATATTTTTTCGCTTTTGTCGCATTCCTAAGCCAATCATTTTAATGACCAGCATCGGTTGGAGCAGAGTCTCCTTTGTGTCTCCTAGTAGTTCTTTCACTGTCTGCTGACGCTGCTGCCTCTTGTATTCTTCAGTGTCTCCTTTCTAGTATATTAAGGGACCAGCACGAGGTCTCGCGCCCTCGAGACCTCTATGAGGCAGTTCTCTGGGCAATATCGGTAGAGGGCGCATTGGAATAACTAAAAGTATTTTTTTTCTGGTGGAAACAAAATCCCCTTTTGGCCAAAAAGTACCGTTTATACGTGTGGTGGGGGGCTCAGAGTGCGTCCACTAAGGAAAGTAGGCTTTCTATTGACACAACCCGTCTTTGTATTGGTGAGTAGGTCAAACGTTCGTGAGATTTCCACTAAAGAGGAGAGGCTGGTCTGATTTCGATTTGAGTCCCATAGCCTTATACTGCAGGGCAGAATCGTAGAAGCAGTAGAAGGCTATGGACCAGAGCTAACAGCTATTTATAGTCAGTGACCCGCTACTCCCAGTAATCATAAAAAAGGCTTTGTTTTAACCACTTTCAAACTGGCATCCCTATTTTGGGCATGTCATGACAGGGCACAAATAAATTTCAAACATTTTCAATTACCGCTCTACAAGCTCATGTCTACAAGGAACATCCCGATTCATTGTGAGCTTCATATGCTGTTTTCGCTATAGCCTACTGCATGTTGTACAAAAAATATAAATATAGGGCTGAAGTTGTCAATGCTAGTAGAGCAAGGCTATATGTTTAGCAGCATATTAACGGCATGCTGCAGGTCCCCATGGCTGTAGAGTCAGACCCCTATAGAGTTCAACTGCGGACAACTTTTCTCCCATTGGTGACAAGCGAATAAACAACGGTTGCCCACAGAAAAAAATAAAAAAACATTTTCAAATCAACCGACTTGCCTGGGTTCATAGGAAATCAATAGGTTTCCAGCGACTAGTTGCTGGAGGTGTGGACGTAACGCTAGCCTCAGGGTGTATGCCGAGGGATCCTTGAGGCTGTAATAAGGAAGTATTGTGAGTAATAGAGGCATGTTGCTGCCTGCTAACCCACAGCTAAATACGCCAGGACACACGCGCACACACACGCACACACACACACACACACACACACACACACACACACACACACACACACACACACACACACACACACACACACACACACACACACACACACACACACACACACACACACACACACCTGACCCTCAGCACCCACCCTGCTCAGTATCCATACCGTATTCCACACTATGGGGGGGAAAGGTTTGTATTCTAACTAAAGATTCAACATTGGGATTCAGGAAGGACTCCCCTCAGGAAAATGCTTTGGTACAGTTGGCAGAAACAATTCTAAAAGTATAAAAAGTATAAAACAGTAAAAAAAACAGTATGCGCCTCAACCGTAATAAGGGAGATAGGAGGGTGCAACATATATAATATTTCTACTGATTCTTACGGAATCATTACGGAGGATCATGACAGTTAGTTCTATGTTGATGATCAGAGACATTCTTATTGTATTTAATACCAGACTTACCACAGTACTCAACCCTGTTTTATTGGAGGCCATGCTGTAAAATGTAAATGCTGTAGAACTCAACAACTGTCATGTTTTAAAGTTCATAATAAAACGTGTGTGAATGTAAAGTGTAAATGAGTCTCTTTACAGAATGTGTACAGTATACACACATTCTTTATTTGAACACAACTTACAACAGGGACGTGCACAGTGCACACATAGACATCAAAGGGGGCTTCAGCCCCTGCCCTTTTACCCGTCTGTAAAACAACTGCCCTCTCCAGACCACGAATGCAGCATTTACTGCACAGTGAAAGAAATGCAAATGCCCTCCTCTCCTTTCCATGCCATACCAGAAGGCAGCATTCAGGAGAATTGCTTTTTTCCCTTAGTCTCCTGAACTTGAACGCATGCATTTTGCATTGAACATCTCCACTAGCTAAGGAGTGCTGGGGTTGCGCCCCGAAAATGGCTGATGTACAAGCTCACAACGTGTCGCAGCGTGACGAGTTGTGAGCTTGTAGATCAGCTATTTTTGCTATTTTTGTCCAAAAGTGCCCTCTTACGCGATTTCAGCCCATGCCTCTCTAACACTCTCTGCACGCCCCTGACTTACAATAACCTTACAGAGAATCAAATACAACAGCCTAGGGTTGTTTAAGTTGTTTGGCTTTGCTCTTTGTCATGCCAGCTAATATTGTTAGTGGTCCAGACTTCCAAATATCAGTATGGAGAATCTACATCTGTACCAAAGGTTAGATATTTGATATAAATAGAATCTACATCTGTACCAAAAGTTACATAATATGATCCCACTGTTGTTGAAAAGATTTTAATATTCTGAAACCGCTTTATCTAGCTCTGTCCTTCTGGATAGAACTAGAACTAGATAGAGAAGTGTTTTCTCACCTCTAGCTCTGGCTCTGTCCTTCCGGATAGAGAAGTAGAGGAAGGTTGAGATCACATAGGGAGTGAACACCAGTATCTTGATGACCAGCTGGGTCAGAGTCATGAGAGGTTCTGCTGACTCGGTGCTCGGGTCGGAGGAGGAAGAGGAGGAATCTGTGAAAGACAACCAAAGCTTTAGTATTATCCAAACACTGGATTATCTTCTCGTGGTGATGACGGTCGAGAATCATCTGTGTCGTTTTTGGCAGCAAATTTCTATTTTAATTTAGTCATAGTCTTTGGACTGAAAATGCATTTAATTTTAGTCACATTTTAGTCACAGTCAAACTGACTGTGACTGTGCAAGTAGGCTAATCAATTTGCAGGTGTGGGGTTGCCATGGCAATCAATTGGCTGAGGCAGAGGCTGGAAATTGCACAGGTGATTAGGCCCACTGGAGGAGCCTGACCAGAGCCTGTTGTCGTGGTTCTGGAGAACCGTGGGTCCGACCGACTCGAGTCCAGCCACTGCACTCCCTGCGGGGGTGTATAACGTGTGTGTCGAATATGAAGTCGGTGGGGCAAACGGTTCTCACGTTACGTGAATTACAACCGTACACTGACTAGCGTCTGACTAGCCACTACAATATGGTAAGGCTGATGGAGTGGCTGTGTTCTCCTGATGTGGACTCACACCAGTAAAGTCCACTGTCCCAGATAACTGGGGTTGGTATGGTACAGGTGTCTCCTCCTACACACAATCACAACGAAAAGAAAGGGATTTCAGTTGAAAGTATCTATCCATCCACGCACGCGCGCACACGCACACACACACACACACACACACAGCCCACATTTGTAACTCTCATAGACGTATTTATCAATTCTGACATTTTCAATCTACGAGAGGTTAAAGACTTATAGCCTTGGGTGCGTTGAGCGAAACCCCCTGCCTCAAAGTAACACTGAACAAAAATGCAAAATATAAGGTGCTTTCCTGGTTGCCCCACAACTGGCTGCACAACCCTGACCGCCAGCCAGTGGGCACTGTTGCAATGGAGGACAGATCCAAGATGGCGTCTACGAGAGTTCAACAAATTTGGACTAAAACACACACACACACACACACACACACACACACACACACACACACACACACACACACACACACACACACACACACACACACACACACACACACACACACACACACATTTCAATGTCTTTATTTGAGTCCACATTTATAAAATACATTATCAAGGGCACTTGATATTTTTCAGTTGCTTCTGATATCCCGCACACACTCGAAACATGTGTCTCAGTTCTTGAGTCCAAACAAGCCCTAAATGTACAGAATAATAGGCAACACATGCACTTATTCACAGCCAACATTGGTCACTTCAGTCTGTCATATTACCAACACCGAAAGTAATGGGTACAAAAAGCACCTTCTCCTCCAAATAGGCCGACTGCCTATATGGAGGAGATTGAACAGTATATGTTGCTTTGCTTTACACTTGGACAACCCCATAATCCTCAAGCCTCTGACCACTAGCCTGTGGACATCATGGCTGCCAAATATAAAAACAATGAGCTGACATTGTATAGCCCAGTTGTATAATGGCCTGTACTAATGCACGCACGCACGCACCCACGCGCGCACACACACACACACACACACACACACACACACACACACACACACACACACACACACACACACACACACACACACACACACACACACACACACACACACACACACACACATGCATACTGTATAAAATTAACATTCTTTAATCTATACACGCAAACTTACACACACAGGAGGTCTGGACACATGCTGCTATGCATGCTGAGAGCCCATCCAATTCAGGGCCGTGTTCATTTGCTTCCATAGGCAGGCACATGCTGTTAAAACCACTTGAAGCCTAGCGTTCCTATTCCGGGCACCACGTCTTAATAGGTGAACATTCGACGATAACAGGTGATGTACAAGCTTGGCCACCTTTTAAAACAAAATGGAAATTGAACTAGTGACAATTTGTAAATAATTGTACCCGTTGTCTACTTAGTGTGGTACCCACTACCATACGCCCGTTTAACCAAATATGGAGATCCATCATGTCGTCAGAAACAGATGTGCAGTGTTGATGACATACAGACCTGCAGACAAGCAGATGCAGACACTTGGCACATTGCCCAGTAGAATAATGTAGTAAAAGAGTTCTATTGGCACGCTATCAGTGCAGTCGATGCAAACTTGATGCAAAGCTCGGACAATCCATGAAGTCGATTGGTTCACGGATTGGTGGACAGACAGATACAGACATTTTTGTTTTTCCAGCCGTCTACTCAACAATGCACATTGCACACACCCGGGTCATGCATCGGAGGTGACCCACATGCCATCGACGGTGCCCGAGTTAAGCCCGAGGGCCAGCCGGGCCGCGGGAAGGTATTTACAGTAGGAGGTGCTGAACGTTTAGGAGTGCGTGCGCTAAAATGCACGCGCACACGCCTCGTGCACGTACATTTTCCACGGAAAAGTGGCTTTTACTTTTCCTCTCCACACGCAAATTATATGAACAAACTGACACAGGCAATTAAGCAGGATAAAGTGCAGATACTGTGATACAGCATATTTATTGGGCCTAGTAACAGAAATTTGTTTTCATTCAAATTATTATAGCCACAGGTTTTGTGAACTCATGGCTACTGTAGATTGTCTAGGTGGTGTAGTACAGTATGTAAATATTTTAACATTTATCTGGTATCCTATGGATTGGAATAGGTGATTTTCTTTAGTTGAGTGCTTCTTCTGTTTGACTTATGTTTTGGGTACTATCCAGATTCTGAAGGGAGAATCCAGAATGTGAATGTGTGTTTCAGTGTTTGTCAAAAGAACCACTTATTGCATGTTCACAAGTCACATAGTTAATTCCTGTGCTCGTATTTAGCCGTCCATTGCTAAAATACAATACTACAGTTACAATAATACATTTACGGCCAGGTAAGTCACTGGGTCTGAGAGCAGACATCAAAGACTTTAGATGACTTCCCACACATCGGTTTGGCGCACACATGAACACCCGGGCTCGAAAACGCACATGCGCGCATGCACGCACATACAGTATACGACACAGGCATGTGGTGGAGGAGTGGATGGCGGTTCGCGCTCGGAGCACCTCTCACCTGGAAAACTAATGATTATTGACTTCCCTGCAGCTAGCATTGGGGACGTTCGCCTCGGGCCCTCTAGCCCCCCCCACCCACACACACACACACACACACACACACACACACACACACACACACACACAGTTGACATTACACACATGCAGCCTCAGAGGCAAACCCATTGGCCATTTAGCATCACACACGCATGCACACACATTTAGCAGTTCCCTCACTCTGACAGAACGCAGACAGTGAGAGTATTTTAGTATGAAAAGGTGGGGTGGGGGGTGTGGGGAGAAAGGAGGCAGAAAGGAGTGGGGCGGGTATGCCTTTTTTTGAAGCCCAACAGCAGCAGCATTGCCTGGGGGCCTTCAGCACTGCCACTCCCAGCCAGAAGAGAGAGGCTGTCACTACGGGTCTGTGTCACCCGCATCGTGTGTGTGTCTGTGTGTGTCTGTGAATGTATTTATGTATTTGTATGTGTTGTGCATCTGTATGTGTGTGTGTGTGTGTGTGTGTGTGTGTGTGTGTGTGTGTGTGTGTGTGTGTGTGTGTGTGTGTGTGTGTGTGTGTCACTCCCGCTCTGTGTCAGCTGCTTATAGCTGCCAGGCCACATTGTGTCCTCGTCCTCTCTCTGCTCTCGCCTTGCCCTGATTGGCCAGCCTGTCGGTTTCCGGGGGGTAACCGAGGCGTAATAAGTTAACCTGCCGTACGGGGTTTGGGTGTGCGTAGGGGTCCTTACCAGCGTTTAGTCCTCAAAAAGTTATCTCTGCAGTCTTTCTGTGTGTCTGTCCATCCATCCCTCATTCCCTCTGCCCTTTGTCTTTCAGTGGCCCTGCTTGTCAGTCAGTCAGTCAGTCACTGTGTCCATTTGTAAAAGTACTGAAAATTGGAAACAGTAAATTACAAATAGGCCTACCTCAAAATTGTACTTAAGTTGTAAATGCAGTACTTAACTAAATCTACTTATAGTTACTTTACACCACTGGTAATCAGAGCTAAAGTGACTGTCCATAGCCTTACTCTCCCTTCTCTGACTGTGTTTGACTATAATGTGACGTCTCAGTGGACAGTCTGTTGACTATAATGTGACGTCCCAGTACACAGTCTGTTGACTATAATGTGACGTCCCAGTACACAGTCTGTTGACTATAATGTGACGTCTCAGTACACAGTCTGTTGACTATAATG
Source organism: Electrona antarctica (assembly GCF_951216825.1). NCBI lineage: Eukaryota > Metazoa > Chordata > Actinopteri > Myctophiformes > Myctophidae > Electrona > Electrona antarctica. The sequence continues at coordinate 22,640,412 of NC_136798.1, forward strand.
TGACGTCCCAGTACACAGTCTGTTGACTATAATGTGACGTCCCAGTACACAGTCTGTTGACTATAATGTGACGTCCCAGTACACAGTCTGTTGACTATAATGTGACGTCCCAGTAGACAGTCTGTTGCTGTTCGTCTGTGGCATCTCCACGAGATGCCTGCAGCGCGTCAGAGCGACGCCACTCACGAGGAGGATTCGTTCAGAACCCGAATCAACCGCTGCCATGCAACATTAGCCCCTCCCCCTCGCCAACCCCCGCCATGTCACTTGGCTTTGACACGTCGCTGTCAGCCAACGCTGACAATCTCCACTCCAGAAATGAAATGTCAGTGTCAACGTAAAAATAGGCATCTCTCTTCTTTTTTTTCTCGACATACTTCCATGTTGGGAGACTGGTGGTTTTGAACTAAAATGTCAGGGACACGCCTCCAGGTTCAATGGGGAGGATCATTATCATCATCTAATGCTGGTAAAATGAGGAAACATTGTGTGTGTGTGTGTGTGTGTGTGTGTGTGTGTGTGTGTGTGTGTGTGTGTGTGTGTGTGTGTGTGTGTGTGTGTGTGTGTGTGTGTGTGTGTGTGTGTGTGTGTGTGTGTGTGTGTGTGTGTGTGTGTGTAAATCGGATTCCATGTGACTTGTTTGTGGTTAGACATATTTAAACAATTCAGATTCCAATCTGGCACAGATCTGATTCAGGCTGGATTTGGCTGCCAGTCTGAACAGATCAGATCAGATCTGGTCACAAACGATCAGATCTGAGTTGAGATTTGACTGCTGTCTAAATGGGGCCTAGAAGACGTCATTATCTCTGAGATGAATGACTGACTTTTATCATTCTCGTGAATATAAATATAAATATACAATCCTGTTAGTGAGAAGAGAGGAGAGTAAAAGCAGAGGGGTGAGAATAAAGGCATGTGTGGGGGGAAAGGGCAGACTTTTAACTCTTCTAATTCTGGTAGAGGAAGCTGGTTAACCCCTAAGTGTTTCGCCCTGAGGACATCCATGAAAACTTAATCAGTCCACCTGGGACTGCCACCTTCACAACAATGCGTGTGTGTGTGTGTGTGTGTGTGTGTGTGTGTGTGTGTGTGTGTGTGTGTGTGTGTGTGTGTGTGTGTGTGTGTGTGTGTGTGTGTAGACAGGGGGCATGCTGGTCAGTGAGGTATGCATGTCTATGCCTTATTGATGAAGTGGGCATGATGACAGCTGATGGGCGGAGCCTCTTCCTCCTCCACAGTACCACAGAAGAAGAAGGAGGAGAGCTGCTTTGAGGGAATGGAGGTGTCCTGAATACTGATGGGCTTAGCATGCCCAAAAGCACCATAGCTCATCAGAAATGCCAACATAGTGCTATACAGTAAATTTGTTCTCTACTGTGGCGTGCGTGCGTGCGTGCGTGCGTGCGTGCGTGCGTGCGTGCGTGCGTGCGTGCGTGCACATCAATTCATTTGTATATGTGCGGTGGTTTATTTCCCATCAATTGCATTGATCACATTGTATCTATTTTGTATGATAATGCATCTGAGTTAATGAGTGCACGCATGCATGCATGCATGACACACACGCACGCACGCACTCACGCACGCACATGCAAAACACACATGCAGTCATTCACGTGCACTTGCACTCATAAGAATCCGGCATACATAATATACCACACAGTATACATACCACACATACTGCAGCTCAGCCCACCTGAGAGGTGCTTTCTTCCTCCAGAACAACATATCCATTCATTATTCACAAATATATTATTCATCCGTTCAATTAGCTACTGTTCTCCTCTCCCAACCTAAAGAATCAATGTGTACTCCGAATGATATGCACAGCCTGTCGTCTGCAACCTCCCCCCCCCCCCCAACACCACACACACACACACACACACACACACACACACACACACACACACACACACACACACACACACACACACGCACACACGCACACACACGCCATACCTAGAGACTAGAGAGGTCAGCTAGACTGTGATGCGAATGTGAAATGTAAGCTCTATTCTAAAATCACAAAGCACAAGACATGAGATGAAACCAGCAGTGTAGTGATCAACAAACCAAGAAGTAAAACAAAAGTATGTGAGTGGATAGAGGAGAGTAAGGAGATTGAGGGGATTTTTAGGGGTATAAGGGGTAGTCTATAGACCAGGGGCAAATTAATGTCTAAATGTCATAATTGTTTTTTTTAGCTCTTGTCTGTCTGTCCGTCCGTGTGTCTGTGGACAGCAAATCTCCGGAACGGTTGGACCGATCGGCATGAAACTGCACAGTCCCAGTAGGCTAAGGAAAGAACCTGTTTTTAAATCACTAAACGGACTGGCACCTGGGTATATTTCTGACCTCTTGTCCCCGCACATACCTTCCCGTAACCTTAGATCAGCAGGCAAAGTCTTACTTGACCCCCCCCAACACAAAGCTGGTGACGCAAGGTGGCAGAGCCTTTGCTGCTAGGGCTCCACTGCTGTGGAACCAACTACCACTGGAAATTAGACAGACCACTTCAGTGTCCACTTTTAAAAACCCACTATTATAGAAAGGCTTTTAATGAGTTTGAATGAACACCCAGTTTCTCCTTTCTCTTTTTATCTTGTCTTTCATTATTTTTGTATTTTGTATTTTATTAATTTCCATTGTTGATTTGAATTGCCTGTTTATGTATTGTATGTGAAGCACTTTGTAAACTTGTTTTTAAAAAGTGCTATACAAATAAAGTTATTATTTATTATTATTATTAACCTCTACCCCAAATCTTTCAAATCAGCTTCATTGTTTCTCTATAACAGGATGCTTCATGTAGGTTAGGTTTTTTTAGGTTTTTTATTCCTTGGATCATGACGCATCTTCCCAGACTACATTTTCTGCCATTTTGCGTTTTCTTCCAAACACACCTTTTGCTGCTACTCCTACGCCTTGTCTCTTTGTCCAAATTACATTAAAAAAAATCCTAACTTCCTTTCATGCCTGTATGTTCTGATATATTGGGTTGTGACAGTGACAGTGAGTGGGTTTGAATCCTGCAGTGACCTTTACTGTGTGTGTCTCTCTCTACCTGATTCCTGTCACTCTACACTCAATCTGGGAACCCATTGGCAAAAAAATGGACAAAACAGTGCCCTCTGCTGTTTGTTTTCATTTAAATCTACCTCTGCCTGGGCTGATGTTGGCCTGTTTGGTCCTCCCTCCATTTTGGTTGCTCCAGCAGTATTTCAGGTCCAGTACTATGAAAATATACTATGTACTATGAAACGCCATTGTTGACGTCCTGACAACATTACGAGTCCCTAAATAGATGACCGAGAGCGAGAGAGTGTGTGCATGCACATGTGTGTGCGTGCGTGCGTGCGTGCGTGCGTGCGTGCGTGCGTGCGTGCGTGCGTGCATGCATGTCCGTGTACCTGCATGTGCGACAGTGTACTTTAGATAGAAACATTGGGTCGGGTTTTTTTGTTCCTCCTTGGGGTGGGGGGGAGCTCTTGCATATTCATATATGCAAAAACAACATGAATAATTTCCCTCTCTACCTTCCTCCATCTCTCCAAAGGTTAGCTCATTAATTACAGCCCAACAATTAGCAGGAAATACTTTTTATAATTAATTATTTTGGGTTGCTGCAGTGCCGCAGGTTCCTGCATAACTTACGATGAGGTCAAAGCCCAGGACAGCTGTTGCTGTGTGTGTGTGTGTGTGTGTGTGTGTGTGTGTGTGTGTGTGTGTGTGTGTGTGTGTGTGTGTGTGTGTGTGTGTGTGTGTGTGTGTGTGTGTGTGTGTGTGTGTGTGTGTGGACACAGGTTGATGTGTACAGTACCGTATGTGAAGCCATACAACGGTTAAAGGAGCATTCAGTGATTTGGGTGATTTGGAAAACCACCCAGTCCGCCCCGGTAACAAAATGTGCACATGCACGCTCTACAGTGGGGGGAAGTGCAACAGGCCAACAGCATGTGCACCAAGGCCCGCCCCCAGTTGATCATGATTGGAGGAAGGCCCCTCTCATCCTGATTGGATGAAGGCTTTGCCACCCGCCACCAAAACTGAAACTAGGGTTTTTTGACCCCAGGGGCTGACTGGGGACAGGGAGGAACTCCTTATATGGTCAGCACACTCTATAGTAGGGAGGAATATCCAGAAAAAAAGAAATAATAAGTGATATTTGAATTAAGTAAAATCACTGAATATACCTTTAAACTTCTGCTATTATGGGGGCTAACAATCAATCAGTAATATAGGAATACAGCTATGGACTCAGAATGTGTGAGAAGCATTGTCAAAACAAGGTGGTCCAGGATAACATTTATTCAAGTCTGTTCAGTAGTTCAACAGCTGCTCTAGGGAGCCAAGAGTGTATAGCTAATGTCTTGGGAGAATTCACAGTGATGTGTATACTAAATCCGGGAAGGATTGGGAAGCGAGGTATACGGTGCAAATCCAGTTTGAGTTTTGAAAAGATTTACTCTCAAGAAACAAATGTAACTCCATGTCTCACAAACTCCATATGAGGGGGGTTGTTGCCTCCTTCTAAAGGAGAGAAGGTGTGTGTGTGTGTGTGTGTGTGTGTGTGTGTGTGTGTGTGTGTGCGTGCGTGTGTGCGTGCGTGCGTGCGTGCGTGCGTGCGTGCACGTACATGCATGCGTGTGTGTGACTGTGTGCACGCAAGCACGCAATGACGCAAGGTTGTTTGAAGAGTGAAAGGAAACATTCTCCCACTCTCTCCTCCCATTACACATATTTGTACATTTCAGCGGCAGTAATAACAGCAAATCAATCTCATCCAGCGTTCTTCAGAAGCCCCTTTGAAGTGTTTGCAGTAGATGACCTCCTACTCTCCCCATCACACGCACACACCCTTCCCTCCCCCCAAAAAGAGAGATACTGGTGCAATAAGCTATTTATCCGGCTTCACAAAAATCTGAATGTTAAAAAAAAAAAGTTGGGAGAAAAAAATCCTTGAAATTTTCATCAAAAGCATTCTAATCAGGCACTCCTCAGGTCAGCTAATGAGTTGGCAAGAGTGGGGCCCTCGCCGGGCGGTTCGCTTCAAAGCACCGGCTCATTAGCGTTAGCAGCTCTTGATTATGGTACTTTCACATGCTGCCACACACACACACACACACGCACACGTCTATGCATATACATGCTATTTTTTAACGTGTTCACATGCTAACAAATTGCGTCTATGGCTCTCTTATTAATCTCTCTCTTTCACATATGCACGCACGACAGAGCGTGCGCGCGCGCGCGCGCGCACACACACACACACACACACACACACACACACACACACACACACACACACACACACACACACAGAGAGACAGAACTGTCAATTTCCCAGTTAGCACGATTAGCATCATTAGCAGCCAAGGTCAGTGTTTGAAGCCGGAGACAGACGGCGACCTCCATCTTCCTTCAACTAGCCTTTCAAATAAAATGAAAATGTCTCCCGCCTACTTTCACAGCTCCAAAGTTACACTGGCACAATTAGACAGATTTTTGTCTGGCTTCTTGCATCTCTCTCTCTCTCCCTCTTTTATGACACACGCACGCACACACACATCAGGGGAACAGAGGAGGGGGGGAAAGAGCATAGAAAAAAGGTGCCATAGAAAAAAGGAGAGGAGACTGGTGGAAAAGGAGGATATAGGGAAGGAGATCCGTAGGACTTCCACATGAACAGAACACAGACAATGTCACAATACAGGAAGTTGGTTGTCCAGAACTGACGTGCGACAATGGATGTCCATTGTATGGAGATCACTAAAGAATTACCAATGTCAGTAATGATGTCAGACATCAGTGATCTCCATGGGCACACATAAGGGAAACAGACAGACAGATAAAGAGATCTCCAAATATGGGCATAAAAGGGTAGAACTGAAACAACCGGTACAATGGGTAGGCTATTGCGTATTGCAGCATAGGGACACATCTTCAGGAGGGTACACTTGCAAGCTTGGCGTTATCACCCCTGTGAGTAAGTACTGCGTCAAATTAATACTCAACATAATTTTGGTGTGATGATAAATGTACTATACTGTAGGTGACGAAGGCTATTCCCCCAACTAATACCTCACTAACCCTACAGCAGTATAGGAGCTCAGTTTCAGCCACATGCAAATACCCACACGGTATGTAGCACTGCATGGGCCTGTAGTGGTTCTGTGTTGGATCAGTGGGGGAACCCTGCTTCTGTACGAGTCAGAAAAAGTGTGCAACACTGTTCTATAGCCTGGGATTCCGCGCAATATTTCTAACAGAGTGCTATTTGGATGTTCCCGCGTGTATGCAGCCTGAGAGCCCAAAACCTCATCCATTGCTTCTGAAATGTAGTGTCAATATGTTTGGCAAATACGCTTTTCTATACGTGAAACATGTTTAGTGTTATGTGATGCAAGTTTCAGGTTTTCATTTCTCTTTTCATTTCATGATTGATGGCGATGGATTTACTAGGGCATATCTCTGCAGATGTTGACAGCATCAGTGACCCAGAAAAGAATCCTTTGACTTTCTTAATGCCCCTTTTTTGTTGGTTCAATTGCAACATGAAACTCTCCACATCTGACAGGTTTCTCTTCTTGGCCGTATACCACTTCTCCATGTCGTAAACTTCTCTAGGGACAAGGGGCCCTATTTTCGGCCCTTATCCCTAAACTTCTTTGCTTATTTTTTTACTATTTTGAAAAACATCTGATATATCAATAACACGTGAACCCTGTCGTAAGATTATTGCTGCACTCGGATCTCCGCTGGTTTCTGTGAGTTTGTCCCAAAACCTGTGACTTCACGCTGTTGTACAGCTCCACTGAGAATTAATTAGAAGCGATGGCACTGCACTCCTCTGGGTTACTCAGCCTCTCCTGTTCATTGACAGTGGGGGGGACCAGACTTTGCTCCTTGATATAACGTCTCCAATTAGAGCCTGGATTCTGGTTCCACTCGGGGAGGCTTGCTCATCATTGCAGACATTCATTGGTCTGTCCTTAACACAGCTACAGTTCAACTGCCTTCAACCTTTAATTAATACATGGGTGTTAAAGAGCGGGGCAAATGGCAACCGCCCAAAACCCAGTGATGGGGTTTTTTCTGGTGAGCTTGAAACCAAATGAGCAAGAGGGGGATTCTAAAAAGGCCTCTCTTTATATTTCTTTCTTATAGTTTTCTTTTTTCCACCAGTCTCCCTCCCCCTCCCTTCCTTTTTTCAGCCATTCTCTGTGGTCAGTGTGTGTGACAGAGGCCCCAGGCTGACTAACGGCTGAGGGCGAGATGTCTGGGAGATGGCTCAGCCCCTGTAATTCACTGGTGGCGGACAACCATCAACCGTCAATTTGTGCGTGCCCGCCTGCTCATGTGCATGTGTCGAGTCCTGTGTCCAACGTTAGTTGTGTCAACGTGCGTTTGTGCACTTGTGTGTGCAATGAACATGTGTGCGTGTGTGTATATGTGTGTGTTCCCAGAGAAAGCCTATTGAACATGCTCTCTCCAGTCTATCAGATTAGCTCCATTAGTGGATTAGCCGGATTAGCCGGATTAGCGGGTTAATTGCGGTCTGCTGCTGCGTTGGTGCGCAGAGGCTAATGATGGCTAACGCTGGTTAATCTCACACACAGCCGCGTTAGCGTTAGCTAGCCATTGCAACGTCTGGCAACATGGCACACACATCAGGGAAGCAGCGGGCATTGGCTTCCCATGAGGATTAGCAACAAGGCAATGTATTACCAGCCATGAGTAAATAACAACTAACACCCACATAAAGTTTTAATTGAATCCTATTCTGTATTCGTTTTGTTAATTAAAGAACAGTCGAGAGACCATTTTCCATTTCTTTTGTTTGAATTCAATTTGTTGAAGTAGGTTACATGCTGCCTTTTTATCTCCTTTTTTCATGTTTTCTCTCCTGTTGTTGCCTTATTCCATTTTAATGAGCCCATGCTTAAGATAATGTTCTGTCTATGGAAATGTTTTTCTACTTGACTGAGCTCATTCCTAACATAATAATATGTCATATGGAAATGTTTTTACATTTGTCTGATCCCTAGCCACATCTGTGACCTCCTCCTCCGTTGTAGCTGGGTATCAGTCCCATAAAGTAAGGATCCAGCTGAGGGGGTGACTGGTGAAAATGTATGATCAAATTTGTGCATTTGTGCAGAATTTAAAGGTAGTCCTGGTATCCTATAAGGTTTGTATAGATTTGACGCTGTGGTAAGATGCATGTCTTAAAACAACCTAAATAGGGTTTTTTGACAGACTTTTGATAGAATTTAACATGGAGGCACGTTCCTCATCTGCTGCTGATCAGGATTGTGCTGCATGCGTGTTAAATTCAGCTGGATCGGTACTTTACTGTTTGTGACGATGGGGATGGCGATGGGGTTAACAGAGTTCTGTTCTATATGGAAAAGTTTATTCTGCATTATTGAGCCCATGTGCCTAACATACTGTTCTGTCCGAGAAATGTCTGAAGCAGAATTTGGCTATGATAAATACATGCCACTTTATGTTTCTTGCCTTACTGAAACAAATTCATTCTTGAACTTTAGTCTGGGACTCTGGGGTGAGGGAAGTTAAATTTATGTTACGTCAACTACCTTCACAGTACCATCGAGCAAGGTACTGAATTTGAACTCTGGCCGCTCCAGTGCAGCTGTTCACAAGAATGAGTTCACAGTACCGAGCAGTTCACTGGCATTACTATGAGCCTCTAACAGAGTCTGGGTTCAGGTAAAGGGTATACTTAACCTCTCCAAACACCTGATGTGGTATAGTGAGGCTATCCCAATATTAGGGCTGGGAAATTAAACAAAAATCACACCCGTGTGAAGTGAGGGGCGCTAATATATTAAAGTCTAACTCATATTGATTAGGTGATGTAATGGTGATGTAAAACAAACGGTGCCACACAAACATTAAACGCCATTAACAATAGAGACAATATGACATAATGAGGTATATTATGATGTAAAATTTCCCTTCATTGTCAATGGCGTTTACAAAACAAACATTGAACTAAAGACAAACATTAAACCTGTGTATAGGAGGGGCTGGCGCCCCTCAAAAATATATTGAAACATTTAGAACGAACAACAAACTTAAAGCGGCACTATGTAACTTTCCTCTTCTACCCCGGATTTGAACCCGGTGACATTTTTTACCATTGAGTTTATAGAGCTGAAATGCTTGCTCTGGGATTAATTGAATCTTGACCATCAGATCAAATGTTTACCAGATCCATGTGTCTAGGTGGGACATGTCTTTTGATCTAAATGTCTCAATAGAAGAGCAGAGAGACAAAATATAACCACCCTATTATACCTGTTATATTCTCTAGCTTTGGACAACATTCAAATTTGTTAATTAAAAAAAAGTTACATAGTGAGACTTTAATCTTGCTCATTTAGGTTCATCGATTAATCAATTTATATATTTTTTTAAATATACATTTTCAACAAATCAACATGAAAAAATTCAAATTGATTTAAATAGATTAAACCGATTAGTCTGATTAATTAACCACCTAATTCTGTATTACTTCATTATAGAATAGTGGATAGTTAATCTACCAGCTCAGAATGCGTTGCGAGGTTGTAGATCTGCTATTTTTTATTATCTTTCATTATTTTAATCGAGGCAAAAGTTTGAAATAAGCGTGACACTGATTTGAAGTCCTATCACGCAGCCCTGTGGTAAATGCTGGGTAAGGGGAGGCAGCCGTGGAGCTGGGAGCCCAGTGAGCCAATGAGCTCTGACACATGATGGCTCCAGGACAGGAAGCGCCAGGAGTTATGGGTAAAACGGGTGTGGGTGCATTCAGAGAATCAGAAGTAGACACACACCTATGCACGTCCTCACACGAAAGCACATACGAACGTGGACAGGAGTGCATGCACGAGCACGCTTTCTCTCTCTCTCTGACACACACACATATACACACACACACACACACACACTTCATATATTCTGTGAGCACCTCAGCCTCATTAAGGGGAAGTGAAGGACTCCCTGCTCATCTTTAAAAGATAAAACAAAGTGCTGTGATGTCATAGCTCATCAGCCTTCGCAGAGGAGACGAGAGGCACTTTGGCAGAAAGAGTAGAGTGTGTGATCGCCTGAACGCACAGAACTATCTCTGACTCTCTCTCTCTCTCTCTCTGACCCTCTCTCTATCTCTCTCTCTGACCCTCTCTCTCTCTCTCTCTCTCTCACACACACGCACACGCACAAGTGCGCGCACAGACACACACACACACAGCGGCAGTGGATGAGGGATGCATGTTGGTTTGGGGCTAAACATGATATCTCCTATCCCCTGGGCCAGCCAATCAGAACAGCCTGCCAGGGAAAAACAGGAAAAGCACTCAAGACTGGCCTGGAGAAAAAGAAAACACACACAAACACACACACACACACACACACACACACACATACACACACACACACACACACAGTGTAACTCCAGCAACAATTCATCCAGAGACAAAGAGTATTGCACACATGCCCTGGCAGCGCACGCATGCACACACGCACGCACACACGTCGCGTACACACGCGTCACGGCCTGGTCATCACGGCAGTCCTCATCGCCACCAGGACAACCGCATACGGCGCTAATCGCAAGTTATTTGCCACTTGAACCGTAGAACCTTGAACCTCCTGGGGGCGAAAAAAAGGCCAAAATAGTCACGGTCTACTCACAACGTGTCTGCTATATGTTACTTATATATATAACACACACATAACGTATATATACTTTTGGTGTAGAGGGAAAAAGGAGGGGGGGCCTAGTATGTATAACCGTCTTGATCCCCATGCATCCATGTATTCTATAGGGAACATTAGCCATAACTAGCAGATCTATTTGCGCTGCGATGCGTTGTGAGCTTGTAGATCGGCTATTTTTTGTCGAAGAGATGTGGTGTAGAGTAGACAGAAAAAAGACTCAGGTCTGTTTCACTAAGACCACAGAGAGGGTTTAAGCGGTTAAGCGGCTAGTGACGAGGAAACCACATCTATCAGCAGTATGAGCGAGAGAGAGAGAGAGAGTACAAAGCGGGTGGTGTGTGTACTCTAATTTGCTGGTCCTCTTTAGAATTTCACCAGTGCCTGGAGGGGGTACGTCGCTCAGAGGGGGAGCTACGGGGTATACGGGGCACAGGAAGTAAGTACCTGCAGGGGAAGGAGGAGGTGTATTCAGGGGAAGTGCCCTGAGGTCCAGGGCCCATGCAGGCAGGCAAGAGGCAGCGCCAGCGCTATAGGCACAGTGTTAAGGGGAGGATTGAGGCTAAGTGTTTCCAGGGGAAGTGTAATAGTAGTGGAATCATTGTTAAGGGAGAGGAAACCTCAGAAGCCATATTTGGGGGAAAAGGGAGATAAGAGCGGGGGGGGGGGGGGGGGATTAGGGTAACATCCAGTGTTGTGATTGGTTGAGATCAGCTCATCCTTCCCATATTTCAGCAATTAAACTAGAAGGACACATTTTTATGCTTTCTATGTCTTTACAGTCAATAGTGTCTACCAGCATGATATCAGTTTTTCCCCTATTGAATTGACATTTAGGCTAAAAGGATAGCACAAAAAGGTCCTTGGGACTTGTACAAATGTATTGGTATCAAAATGTAATTAAGTAGAAAAGTCATTATCTAGAATTTAGTTTTCAAATGTATAAAATGTATATATTTTTGAAAATAGCAGATCTATAGCACACACACACACACACACACACACACACACACACACACACACACACACACACACACACACACACACACACTGTTTAATTCACCAACAGAGCAATATTAACACAGGTCATCAACAAATGGGAGGAGAAAAAGGCAAAACGGAGGCAGTGTCTGACCCCTCATTTCAACGAGAATTAATATCTACAGTAACTCCACTTAGATGCTTTTTTTAGTCCAGTGATTCACATCATTTAATGGATGGTGTCAGGGCATTCCACATCATGGTGCCAGAGTAGTAGAAGTCGTGGGTGCTCCCTCTGGTGTTGTGGCTGTGGGTTGGTGTCACTCGCTTTGGAGAAGTAAAGCGATATATTTCATTTATACATTTGTGTAGCCTGTTTATGTTTATATGATCAATAAAGTGTCACATAAATCTAAAATGTGAATATTTTAAGATCACGGGAGTACTACTAAACACCTATCATCATTGCTTGGGTTCCAAACCTGACACTTCTGTGTACGCTATCACTGCAATGAAGATATTGACATGCAATGTACCAAAGATGGAAAGAGTTTTTTTTAAAGGGATTGTCAAGTAAAATTGAAGAAAGAAATACGAGTTAGCTAAATTAAAGCAAAAGCCATGCAGTAATCTCTCATGTTGGATTTGATGGTAGTGTCTTCAGAACAGAGCCGTCATCAGCATGACTCGACATGTCAGTTGTCAAATAACAGACCAGAGAAAAGAATGTCCGGCACAGAAACAGTAACATACAACAATACAACATACAAATAAATACACCAGCTAAAATGTGGAACAGGATTATCTTCATAAAGAGTGCAGAGAGGATGACCCGTTAGATTTACACAAGCAGGTAAAACTAGGGCTGTCACGATTACACATTTAAGTTGACGATACATTGTCACAAAAACCATTGTGATTAATGATTTAATTGTGTTTTTGGCATTGGAAATTGGAACATTTATAAATTACATTTCTGTTTGCCTTTTAGGCTTCGTAATGAAAAAGTGCACAGGGCAGATATGACAAATATAGAAAGAAATCACTGGCTTTTTAAAATAAATGTTATACTTTAAAAAATGTAAAAATGTTTGGTTGCAGAAAGGATTTGGTTGCAGAAAGGATTTGGTTGCAGAAAGGATTTGGTTGCAGAAAGGATTTGGTTGCAGAAAGGATTCAAGTGTCTCTGTTTCACTCCAGCGATCTTAGAACAGATTTTGACAATGCATGCAGTTCAGGTTGCCTGTTGCCTTCAGACCTTGGCATTAGGTTTGTGACTCTGACAGAAAACATGATGGTCTCCATATCCATGAACATCCATTTCTAGATGTATACGACTATGTATGGCATGAGCAACATACCAGACGCAGACAGAACTCCTCTAACAATAAATTGTAAATTGGTCCCACATCAAAAAATAATAAATCCCAAACATCGAGTGACCCATGAGACTGTGCATGGTGGGGGGGGGGGGAGGGGGGGGGGGGTTGGCAATGGTGGTGGTGTGTGTATGTGTGTGTGTGTGTGTGTGTGTGTGTGTGTGTGTGTGTGTGTGCGCAAGTTGGGGGTGGTCATTAGGGTGCAGCACGGTGCAGTGAGGGAACAACGGGCTGAGGGAGGTGAAGGAGGGTGGGGGCAGTTGGGGGGGATTTGCGCGCGGGGTGAAGGCTGGGTGTGCAGGGGGGGAGGGCGAGGGGTTCAGCTTGGAGGCTGTTGTGCTGGTGGGGGCGAGGGGTGGGGTATCAGTAGGGAATGGTGTCAGCTGCAGAGGCAGCAGGGAAAGCCGACATCTTAATAAAACAGCCTCGGGCTAAATCCCATTAAAGGCCTCAGAGCCTGTTACCACTGCTGGCCAGGTATAGCGCACACGCACATGCACACACACACACACACATACATAACACATAACACACTCGACCCATTCCCCATCCACAGCGTATAACGCACAATCAAGTAGCACATTCTACACACACACACACACACACATACGCATATATTAAAGATAGATCTGTGTGTGTGTGTGTCTATCTGTGTGGGGTTCTTTCTTTGTGTGGCTTTATGTTTGTGTGCATGTGTGCATGTGTGCGTGTGCACGCGCGTGCGCAAATGTGGTTTCACCATATGACCATCCAGCAATTAATGCATCCAAAAGCCACCATACAGCCGCAAAGAAACACTCAATCAGGCTTTCTACTATAGCGGTCCTTTTGTTTGACCACATACATACAGTACAGTACAACAGTAAGACACACGTCACACCACGTCCACATACATACATACAGTACAACAGTAAGACACACGTCACACCACGACCACATACATACAGTACAACAGTAAGACACACGTCACACCACGTCCACATACATACAGTACAACAGTAAGACACGTCACACCACGTCCACATACATACAGTACAACAGTAAGACACACGTCACACCACGTCCACATACATACAGTACAGTACAACAGTAAGACACACGTCACACCACGTCCACATACATACAGTACAGTACAGTACAACAGTAAGACACACTTCACACCACGACCACATACATACAGTACAGTACAGTACAACAGTAAGACACTTCACACCATGTCCACATACATACAGTACAGTACAACAGTAAGACACACGTCACACCACGTCCACATACATACAGTACAGTACAACAGTAAGACACACGTCACACCACGTCCACATACATACAGTACAGTACAACAGTAAGACACTTCACACCACGTCCACATACATACAGTACAGTACAACAGTAAGACACACGTCACACCACGTCCACATACATACAGTACAGTACAACAGTAAGACACTTCACACCACGTCCACATACATACAGTACAGTACAACAGTAAGACACACGTCACACCACGTCCACATACATACAGTACAGTACAACAGTAAGACACACTTCACACCACGTCCACATACATACAGTACAGTACAACAGTAAGACACACGTAACACCACGTCCACATACATACAGTACAGTACAACAGTAAGACACACGTCACACCACGTCCACATACATACAGTACAACAGTAAGACACACGTCACACCACGTCCACATACATACAGTACAGTACAACAGTAAGACACACTTCACACCACGTCCACATACATACAGTACAGTACAACAGTAAGACACACGTCACACCACGACCACATACATACAGTACAGTACAACAGTAAGACACACGTCACACCACGTCCACATACATACAGTACAACAGTAAGACACACGTCACACCACGTCCACATACATACAGTACAACAGTAAGACACACGTCAGTACATACAGTACAGTACAACAGTAAGACACACGTCACACCACGTCCACATACATACAGTACAGTACAACAGTAAGACACACGTCACACCACGTCCACATTCGCACACATACTGAAGCCGCCGCCCTTCCCACATTAATACCTCGGTTCTCACCTTGTCAGCCTCTCTCTGTCCTCCACCTTCTCTCTCCACTCATTAGGATGGATGAACGGGGCAGAGGTGGAGTTGGCGCGCACACCGCACGACGTGCTGAGAAAGCCAAGGGATCACGTCGTCCTCGGACCGAAGGAAATGTCAAATATGAAGGGGGCCCTGAAAGACGCCGTGGTTGGTAGGTTCTTCTAACCATGTAAAGGCCTACAGTTGGAGGCCATCGATATTGTCCTTTTCTTTTTGCTGAGGTTTGCGTGATCTGCGCAAAAGGACAGTTAACCCATTTTGGGCGGGAACCCCTTTTGGTGTTTTAAACATGTTATAATTTAGCTATTGAAAAATAGCAGATCTACAAGCTCATAGCGCGCCACCGAGTGGTGCGCTACGAGCTTGTAGGTCTGCTATTTTTGAAAAATCGTGAAAATATTTATTTCAGAAAACTGGAGGATTTAGAAGGATTTTTTTTTAATTTTGAGGTCAGGCCTAAATGGGTCAAATGATAAGGGACAATATCGGTGGCACCCAACTGTATGTACTGTATGTACTGTATGTACTGTATGTATGCATGGGATCAAGCTGAATCAAATCTCATGACTGAAAACAAACTATTCGGCCAAGTCCTAATATGCGATATGCGTGAATGGAGCCACCCCACACGGTCTAGTGCTGTGTTTGTTAAACAATGAGCACAATATATAGAATTATGATGTTTTAGCATAGCCGTACAGCCAACCAGTTGAATAAACTGCAGATTGATGATTAAGTCATTTTTGCATTTTAAAACGAAATGCCAGAGGTTAACCTTTGCTTATATGAAATATCTGAAATCATCAGGATTTTCTGCATGGAAGATTCTACATGTTGCTAGTTTGACCACTTCAAAAAAACTTTTGAAATAATGAATAACCAAAAATATATTTCCAGTGCATGGCATGCTTTCATAGAAGACATGCTATATAACTGCTATGGAATACAAATGACTGAAATCAGTCGTGGTGACTGTGACTGTCATCGTATGACAACAAGTACAAATAGCTGATCTATAAGCTCACAATGTGCCACATCGTGACTCGTGACCTGATACCTGTAGCTAGTACATTTTTGTAAAAAAAAACATTTTGTATTATTATTAAACATTATGGGTGTCCAGAGAGCTATCATGCTGGCATAATTAACTCCCCATACAGCAAATAACACTGTCTATCTCTATTGCATCCACAGCAAGTGTTGCGTTAGATTTTTCAGCTCTTGCAATGTGTTCTGGGAAGCATCTCTTCTGAGTGTACCTGTATGCTGTACACAGTACTATCTCCACACACACACACACACACACACACACACACACACACACACACACACACACACACACACACACACACACACACACACACACACACACACACACACACACACACACACACACACACACAGCTCAGTATCCATACCGTATTCCACACTATGGGGGGGAAAAGGTTTGTATTCTAACTAAAGATTCAACATTGGGATTCAGGAAGGACTCCCCTCAGGAAAATGCTTTGGTACAGTTGGCAGAAACAATTCTAAAAGTATAAAAAGTATAAAACAGTAAAAAAAACACAGTATGCGCCTCAACCATAATAAGGGAGATAGGAGGGTGCAACATATACTTTCTGAAAGAAAAGGTAACAGAAAGGTAACACTTAACCTTAACTTAGTTTGCTGTACGACACATATCCGAACTACAAGCTCGCAAGGCGTCTCGTTGCGATGCAATGTGAGCTTGTAGATCGGCTATTTTCAGACAAACATAAAGCACATGCCAGTGATCGCAGTCCACACTGATGGGCAAAAATGGCTTGAGGTGTATGCCGATTCCTTATGAGCTCTGGGAGCAAACAAAACGACCCGAGTCGACTGAAGTCAACTCTAAAACAATTTGTTGCTAGTAGTAAATCAGTGGGGAAGGGTTTGCTGACTCTGTAGATCCTGAGCCACCAGAACACAACAAGCAGGAAAAAGGCATCAAGATGCCATCAACGGTGGTGATGTGCAATCGTCAACATGTGGCAATTTGCTCCCTGGGGCCTTCACAAAACGGTGAGTGGCACTTAAATTCTCCTTTAGGCTTTTTACCCAGTCTTATGTATCTGGGATTACTTCCAAGCACTGGCCTGAATGAAACACAGACACACACGACCCCGCGCACACACACACACACACACCCGCACACCCGCACACACACACAGTAGACTATAAAACTGTGGAAGATCAATATGAAAGAGAAATCTATACATCCCAAAGTTGAAATTCAGCCTCTGTCTGATAGAACACACAAGTTCCTGTTGTAGTAAACTATTGTTTTGACAGGATGTCACTTCAGTTCTGCAGCGTGTGTGTGAGAGCGCCGCGCGCCGCGTGCCTGCTCTTTATCTCAGGCCTTAGGCTACTGTCACAGAGCCGGGGGGAGAGTGGTAGACAGAGGCAGAGAGAGAGAGAGAGAGGGGGGGGGGGGGGGGGGGGGGAGGAAATAGGGAGGAAGAGTCGGAGAGATAATTCACTTGTCAGCTGCCTGATGAAATGCCATTTTAACTGAAGCTGCTAATAGGAGCATTATGGGGGTTCAGCCAGATCGAGACAACTCGCTGATACTGAAATCTGGGAGTGTGTGTGAGAGAGAGAGAGAGAGAGAGAGAGAGAGAGAGAGAGAGAGAGAGAGAGAGAGAGAGAATGTATGCACACCTGTCCGTACCATTGTCTTTCCTTTGAAAACCATAGTGCTACAACAGCAAACATACTCCACAGTCATGGGTCATTCTAGGTTTTTTGTAACGCTACTCAAGCTAACTACAATAGTGTATACTAAAGCAACAGCCATGGATAACACTAACCTGGGTATGCTACCTTGGAGTGCATAGCTTATTTTAACCACAGGTCGTTTTTTTGTTTTTAACACACTCGCACACACACATAACCTAAAATCATCAATCATTTTTGATATTTGTCACACCACAAAGTATTTAGTGCTTAACTGGCAAATGCCATAAGAATATGATAACATTGGTCCAGTATTGTGTCAAAGTAAATATTCTTATGCTTGAAGTACACAAAATTCAAGTCAACCAAAGTCAGTGTCACATAAAAATAAAAACCAAACTTCATGTAGCGTATACAAAAACTACAGTATATATACTATACTACATACAGTATATACACCATTCCTATTTTGAACCACTACATATCTATCGATTGAGAGAATACTAGAACATTTAATACCAGTAGAATCCTCAGTGGTCATTTATCCATTTGTAATTATATTAACACTCAGGAATGTTCAGTGTATTCATTTAATCTGGGAAACCGGATCATTTAATACTTCCATAGACAGGGTGCCATTCATCTGTACTGTCCACCAGCATTATCATTTACAAAGAGACATCTGAGAGAGAGAGAGAGAGAGAGAGAGAGAGAGAGAGAGAGAGAGAGAGAGAGAGAGAGAGAGACACACACAAATACACATGAAGAGGGAAATAGGCACGCACACACAGAAAGGGTTAAGAGAGCCCCGAGGCCAACTGATTTACGGAAGAATGGACTGAATGGTTACTGCCTCTTAAGTGTGTGTGTGTGTGTGTGTGTGTGTGTGTGTGTGTGTGTGTGTGTGTGTGTGTGTGTGTGTGTGTGTGTGTGTGTGTGTGTGTAATCATTTAACCACAAGATATTAACGATAATAATAATAATAAAAAATAAAGTTGGCAGTAGCCTACATGGCAGGTGTGGGTAAAACCTTAGCAGCAATGGGGAATGTGCAGAATGTGCAGGGGTAATTCAGTGTCTGGATTGACAGAATGTTCAGGGGTAATTCAGTGTCTGGATTGACAGAATGTTCAGGGGTAATTCAGTGTCTGGATTGACAGATTGTGCAGAATGTTCAGGGGTAATTCAGTGTCTGGATTGACAGAATGTTCAGAATGTTCAGGGGTAATTCAGTGTCTGGATTGACAGGATGTGCATTTAGGTATTCACATACTGTACATAAATACACTTCTATATACATTAGTGCAACAACATAGCGTGGAAAAGGGGTGGGGGGTTATACCGTATGCAGATTGAATGTAGTTTGTCTTGCTTTTGTGTGCGCATGTGTGTGCGGCGCGCGTGTGTGTGCATTGCGTGCGTGTGCATGCGTGCGAGAACACAGCTCTCATCCATACTTTAATCAATAGATTGCGCCTCACTCCCTGAAAAACAAGCAGCACGGACAGAGAAAGCTTATGTTAGAGAGACAGAAACAAGCAAGTATAGCCCACAACGTTCCAGACAGACAGACAGACAGACGTATCAGTATTACAGACAGGCGGACAGACAGACGGACAGTAGAAAGCCTGGCAGACAGGTCTACAGTCAGTCACACAGATAGACATGTCTTAGATTGGTTTCAACAAAGTTCAGTCTACAGAGCCTTAACGCCATCTAGTGGTGGTGGTCTGTCATGGTTTAGGAGATGGTCTCTTCCTTCCTTCCTGTGTTGATGTTAAATTAGTGCTGCACTCAGCAGCCATGGGCTTGGGACGACAAGGAGCATGTTAACAGCGCCCCCTAAAGTACAAGACCAGAAAACATGCTCCCTCAACTGAGTGGATCAGTGGGTGTCATTTTCTTGCCATTGTCACTTGGGTATCTGAATCTTTATTCACTGGTCCAATAATGAAAGGTAAACTAGCAAGGAAAGCAAATTATGTAAAATGACCCTCTCCCCAGACCAATTGTAAATCATTTTCCATGACATTCTAATATGAATGTTGGGGCACATGGTGCAGTGTGCGTGTGTGAGAGAATCAGAATCAGTTCACATAAAGGTAGGTCGCTCTCCATGTTCTATCAAAAACACTATCAAATAAGGCTAATATTATTAAATAATAAGAAACATAACAGTGTCAGTGTCACTGACCTGGTGGGGATAATCATGGTGAAATATATACTGAATCGAAACTGTACGAGGTAATGATTACACTGAATCTGTTCGTAATGTTATACTGTTGCTGTTGCACTGAATTTCACCGAATATAGCTACTGGACATTGCATTTCCCGATGTGCAAAGATTTAGGGGATAGTTAACGCAAGAACACATAGAAGGGCAGTAAGTAGTGTGCGTGCGTGCGTGCGTGCGTGCGTGCGTGCGTGCGTGCTTGCGTGCGTGCGTGCGTGCGTGCGTGCGTGCGTGCGTGCGTGCGTGCGTGCGTAATGATTTAGTTTCGCATGTGTGCAACAGTGTAGCCCAAATCTTGAAAATCACAATCAGAGAGCTGTTATAAACACAATGATGCTCCAGTGAAGTTTGGCTGCAACTGTTGCTGTTTACATTGAATCAAGACGAGAAGAGAAATGAAGGAGCCAGTTCACACACTGACCGTTAGCCTGGCATGGCCAGACTACGCCTCGCAACTTATAGATCATCATCTGCTATTTTCACAATATATATATATATCTGTGGAACAGATTCAAACTAAATCAAATGCCTCAACTCCTACTCCTCCTTCCAAGTGCTTGTCGGGGTGAGGGGGGGTCCCCAGTTCAAATATGATGTCACTGCGAGAGAGACTCGGAGTATAGTCACTGCTTCTTCGCTTGGAAAGGAGCCAGCATAGGTGGTTCGGGCATCTGGTTAGTATGCCTCTCGGGCGTCTCCCTAGGGAGGTCCTCGAGGCACGTCCCACTAGGAGGAGACCCCGGGGCAGACCAAGGCGCTGTTGGAGGAATCACATCGACTCACTGGCCTTGGAACGCCTCGGGATCCCCCAGGAGGAAGTTACTAATGTTGCTCTGGAGAGGGAAAGTCTGGAGCTCTCTGGTGGAGCTGTTGCCCCCGTGACACGACTACAGATAAGTGGGTGAAGATGGATGGATGGCTGCCTGAAAAGGTTTGAGAACCACTGGCGTATAGGGCTTTCTTTTTTTTTTTTTTTTTTTGCAAGGCTAGCTGACCCTCATGTACAGCAGCATACATCATAGAGTCCCTGGCTCACTGCTCTGGCCTGTTGGAAGGAAACACAAACTCCTTCAAGTCGTTGCTTCTCATCTCCTAGCCCGTCATGGCCAGACTAATATCACTGCGTAGAAATTAGTCTGGAATCTGAGTGGAACCTGCATTTCCAAGGGGTGGATTAAAGAAAATGCCTCTGGTGATAAACCTGCCCCATATTTGCATAGTGGTTCCCGATTGGTCCCTCACTACTTCGGAGGGAGTGAAATCCAATCACAACTGAGCGGTGCCAGACCAAATCTGCCGAGGACAATTTCAGGCTACTTATTTCCATATTTTAACTTTTAATGGGGTTTTTTTGTGAATTAATGCCCTTGATCATACTTGTGTCACACAAAAGCATAGAAATGTGCAGATCTACAAGTTCAAAACGTGGGGTTCTTTTGTTATTTGAATCCTGGACATATGAGGTTTCCATCCGACAGCAATAACAACAATAACAACAAGTATACGAAACAACTAATTCAATCTCATCCGGTCATCCCGAGATTCCCGACGTCTCCACTTCCAAAGTTGCCGGTTTGAATCCAGTTCACGAGCCGTTCTGTTTTGCGCATCATCCCCTCCCCCGTCTCTCTCTCTCGCTCTCCCTGTCGTTTTCTTGTCTCTCTCCATCACATTCCAGCTCACGGTAATGGCACAGAATTACCATAAAAATGATAAAGAGACGAGAATTACTTCCAACGTATCATCCAGCTAACCACGTCTAATGGCTTGCCATATAAATAGGCCTCGTCATCAACATTCTGCTGGTGCCAAGGAGCTGGGGACATTCTCTAGGCCTCTAGTCTCAAGCTGTGGAGCTGGGGACCACTTAGATTGACAGAGGACGTGCGTGCGCCGTGCGCGTGTGTATGTGTGTGTCTCCTTGTAGGTCTGCTTAGAGATTTGTGTTGAGTTTATGTGGATGTGTATGAGCATGTGTCTGTAGGTGTGCTTGTCTGCAAGTAGTAACTGTGTGTGTGTGTGTGTGTGTGTGTGTGTGTGTGTGTGTGTGTGTGTGTGTGTGTGTGTGTGTGTGTGTGTGTGGATCCGGATCTCCTAATTTAGCCTCTAGAGAGTTGAGGCGTCGGAGTGTCAATCTCGCTGCGCTGCTTTTTTCCCCACTTAACTTTTTAACCGAGTTTCCTTCCCTTTGCAATCCTCAGTATTTATAGCTGCCAAGCCTGGAGCAGCCAGGTGTGTGTGTGTGTGTGTGTGTGTGTGTGTGTGTGTGTGTGTGTGTGTGTGTGTGTGTGTGTGTGTGTGTCCCTCCAGTATTTAGCAACAATGAACTATTTGTACTGTGTTCTGCTGCACAGCTGTTGATATTGCGGGTTAGGGTTGGTATTTCAGTCAATTTCCCTGAGACAGATGAAGCACAATGCGCGCGAGGGAGAGCGAGAGAGAGAGACAGGGGGAGAGAGAGAGACAGAGAGACAGACAGAGACAGAGAGTGACAGAAAAAGAGAGAGGACTGGCTAACGCTGGAGGAAATAAAGAGCAGAGGAGAGGAGAGGGGGCAGAGAGGAAGAGAGGGCGAGATGATAAGGACGGATGGATGGAGCGAGGGCGGCGGATGGAAGGAAGAAGGGAAAAGAGAGAGTGCGAGGGAGAGCGGAGGCAGACTCCTGGCTGCGCAGGCTGCTCTGAGACTAATTAAGGTGAGGGCAGTGGCAGAGACGAGGTAATGATGAAGAAAAGGATTTACTCTCTCCATCCTTCTGTCCCAGCATCTATCCCCCCTACAACCCCCCCCCCCCCCCCCCACCACCACCTCCTCTCCACCCACCTGTCCCTCATCCCCCCACCCCCCCTCCCCTCTCTCTGAAAGGGTTAGTTCAGATTTTTGGACTTAAAGCTGTAGGAAATACTTGCAATTAATATAGTGGTTGCAAATGTATTAATTGATTGCCTGAGCCCCGTGGTGGGAGTTCTGGTCTGGTTTTGGTGAATATTAAGTAGTTTGGTGGGGGCCTGGGGTCCACTCATTAAAAATACATTTCGTTCAACTTTGACCCTTCTGTCACATGGAACTATGTTTTTGTGCTGCTGCTGGCGTAGTTATACTGGACACAAGAATTAGTTCCATGTGACAGACGGGTCAAAGTTGACTGCATATGGTAGAAATATGTCAACAATACAAATTACGCTAGTTTTGTGGATTCTTTTGTTTTTAACGAGTGACCCCCACCAAATGACCGGAACTACTTAATATCACCAAAACCAGACCTCCCACCACGGGACTCAGGCAATCAATGAATTCCTGCAACCACAATATTAATGGCAAGTATTTCCTACAGCTTTAAGTCCAAAACTCTGAACTAATCCTTTAATAGGAGTGGTAGAAAGAAAAGGTTTACAGGTAAAGGGATTTTGGTGATGTAAAGACATTACATACTGTAGTTAAAGTTACGCTTTTACTGTGTGGTAAAAGTGACGATCAGGTGCATTAAAAAAAGGGATTACAGTGATCTGATCACAAGAGAAATGCTGACCACAACCCATGATCATTTCTCTAAAAATGTGCCATATTCCTGATCATGAAACAATTATAATTTTACCTCTCCTTTATAACAAGTATTAAAATTTGTATTAGCTTTATGACAACACGTTTTTCTACACATATCATTTAGAAGGAAACTGCATGTTCTTTTGCTTACTTGGCTGAAAATGGCAATATTAGGTTGCAAGATAATGCTAATT